>NC_053471.1:7198968-7429371 GCF_015227805.2 Hirundo rustica
CTCTTTCTTCTTTTCTCTTTCTCTCTTTCTTTCTCTCTCTCTTTCTTCTCTTTCTTCTCTTTCTTCTCTTTCTTTCTCTCTCTCTCTCTTTCTCTTTTTCTTTCTCTCTTTCTTTCTCTCTTTCTTCTCTTTATTTCTTCTCTTTCTCTCTTTCTCTCTTTCTTTCTTTTTTTCTTTCATGGAACAGAGATAACATACTTCATATAGGCAAGGTGCTTACTTTACATTAGAAGAGGAAGACCTGACCTCTCTTGCTGCAAGCGAAACTGTATTTTCCCTGCCTTGAAACTACCAGTGAAATGCATTTTGAACTGACTTATAATGCTGTGATTTATTCTGTGGTACACTTTGTGATATTACAACGTCCTTTTGCCATTGTGTTTGATTTTTTCCTCTCTGATAAATTTTATTGGGTATTTACCCGAAATGCCCATAGGAGAGTGAGGCATTCTCCCTGCTGTTTGGTGCCTCAGAGAAGGCATCCCATGATTTCCTTCCCCTCCCATTAACCTCACTGCAGTTTCTTTACTGTCTTTATCCTCCTTGTTTTGAAATAGTATTAACATGGGAGATATTTTTAAATAGAAAACTGGAAGAAAACATGTTTCTTATTCATATGTATACACATGGTACGCACAAATGTGAATGAGTGACCAGAAGCACCTTTTTCAGTTTCCATTTTGAACTCAGATATATAAAACTGAGAAGAAAAGTAGTAGTACTTGTTCTCTTTCTTCCACTCAAGACATGCTAAGCAGATCACTTGCCCTTCCTTATTCAGAGTGAAAATACTTTGATCCAGTTTTCTGAAGACAATACTCATTTCATAAGAATATTTAATCAGTAGAAAATAGAGAGGATTTAGTTTGTTTGTTTAGTATTTAACCAAGTGAATAAGGCAGATTAGGGGAAGGGGGGATACTGGACCCATAAACAAGGTGATATATAATATTTTTTTTCGTTCTCCTTTTAAATAAATACCGATCAGCTTTATGTTCAGAGACAATAGGAGCCGTTGGCTTAAATTTGCAGTTTACTGTATTTATGGCTGTAATATCAAGGTGCTGCCGTCGTAATTTCATGCCCCAATGAGAAGAGCAAGGTCGAAGCAAATGCTTCCATCGGCATCTGCTAACACACTAACTCATAAACAAGGCCCGGCTGGATCAGGTGGCACGGAATAATACAGGCTAATGAAATACAGCACAGCTTTCCATTACTGTTAGTTTTTACAGTGTCGTCATTACGTGTAATTTATGTTTAAAAAATTCAATTTTATACAAGGCTCTGGGAAATAGGGGTCTGCAGGTCACCCGACGACTTTTAACGGCTCTGAGAGTCCTTATTGCACTCTACTGTTCCAACAAAATGTTAATAATAAATAATTTAAAAAATCCTCTTTTACTTTTTCTCTGGTTTGCATATCTTGCTCTGTCTTTTTAATTACAAGTGGCTAAGGAGAGTTTGGGGCTCTAGATGATATCAGGAGTTATCCCCTTTGCTGGTGCTCCCAGAGAAGGGTTACTATCTGCTTGCTTTTCTTTTGTCTGTCTATCAATCACCTGGGATCCTGTAAATGGAGTAAACACAGCTGAGGAGAGGGAGATACTTAACAACCTCTCTCCCAAACCCTCACCCTCTGACATTGCCCTCCTCTCCTCCATTATACTTCATTTTATTACAGACTCCGAAAAGCTTACCTAGGAAGAGAAACTGCTGCTGAATTTATTTATTATTTATACATGTTATGCCAAAATACTTTTTATTTTAACCTTTTCATTCCTGGCTGACTCACTGTGTCATTCCTAGCATGTTCTGTTAGTCTGATTTTTCTTCCTTATTTTAGTGCTGCGCAGCTGAGGTTAGAGCACCCTTATCAGTTCTGATTGCTGCTTAGTCGCCCTGATGGGTTAAAGTGTATCATGTTTCTGAAAGATTGCGCTTGCATAATTAACAGTCTCGTAGGTGAATAGAGCTGTAAGGATTCAAAGCCCTTTCAGCAACTTTTCAAATTACTTTTATTTCTGCATTTTTCAGCCTGACAGTTGAGACCAGTCCATATCCCTTTGATGTGTGTGGGGGTTCCTTTACTAAAGTTTGAGCTGGAAGTTCAGTTGCAGGATGTTTACATTGAAATGCAGCGTCTCAGTGTAAATCCAGGGGAAAAAAATCAGACTGATGTTTCTGAAACCTTGGGTTTTATTCAAATATTGGGTTGGGCTCAACCTCACAAATGACCGTATGTGAAAGAAAATGGATCCGGAGACTTTGCCTTTTTGACCTTTTTGAAATACGTCCAGCTAAGCACAGAGTAGGACGTAGCAGGCAGGTTTGATAAGAGTCACCCAGCACTGCATGTAACTGACTGAACAGGTGGAATCATTAGTCTGGATCAGATCCCAGAAGGATTTTATGATGATTCTTTTAAAATATGGCCGTGTTCTTTCTGAGCAGGGTTGACTCAGTGGCTTCCAGGAACAGAAGTGAAATGTCATTGCAGGGTACTGACCAGCAGATCTTCCTTTTAGTCATGTGATACCAGGCACTAACTTCAGGTGGTCATGTAGTTTGTTTTACCTAAACAAGTTGTCTTGTCCTTCTTTGTTTTCTCCTTAATAGAAAGTGTATGGGAAAAACTGAACAGCTGCCACGCTCTGCCCCACACCCTCTCCTGCCTTTTGTCCCTGGGGCAGGCTGGGGGGTTGCTTCAGGGTGGTCTCCTAGAGCAGTAATGTGGCTTTGGAAACCCACAAGGGAACTGAATTTTTTCCACCACCTTTTCTTACTATGGCAGAATTCTTAATTGCACCTAAAGCAGACATGTCTCCCCAAACCTGATATAACCTTCAGGTTGTGAAAATTTTGTGTGAATTACTGAACTGAGCAATGTAAGGAGGAATATAATGAAGAAAAATATATTTTCAGTGCATAGGATGGGAAAAGGGCTGTCACTAATACGCCAGAACCTGTGTTAGAGGAAGAAAAAGCAGTGGCTCGTCTAGTTACTAAATTCATGGAAGGGTTTTACATTGCAATTATTGCTACTTTGTTTTGACAGAAAATAGGTAAAACACACATCTCCTGAGTTTTATTTTCTGTCTGCCAGAGGTTCAGTTGTGACCTTGGAGCACTTCTCATGTCTTTATGTCTAACCTCTTTCTCATCTGTGAAATACGGGTAACAGTTCTGTAAGTACTCCTCTACTTCAGAGTGGTCATAAGAGGAACAGTATTTTGATGTACATGAGGTCCTTCAATAGTAAGGGATATTATAAAAAGACATAAACAGACAGTCAGGTCTTAAAAGTTCTTGTACAAAAGAGTTCTTTGTACAACACCCGAGGTGCAGGCACCAAGAGATGCTTGTGACAACCTATTTCATTCTCTGACTTGCTCTGTTTCTGTGTTTGACTACAATTTACAGAGGTTGAGTGATGCCTGTAAATTGAGTGGCAGCAGTGAAAATCAAAAAAGAGGGTCAGCAAGAGCCTTTGAGTGCAAAACAACCATGGGTGCCGGATTATTCAAATCAACACCCTGAATGAAGCCTGAAAAGGAATTTTTAAAGCTTTTTGAAAATTATGAGTAATTCTTTGCAAGGCTGTAGTGATGTAGAGGAATGAGATGGATGGTTGGGGGAAGGGAACAGGTTTGCATTCTGTGGGGCTCTGAAGACAGTTTCCCTGCATCCTTCTCAGCTCAGTCCTTGCTCAGTACCCTCTGCGGTTAGATTATTCCTTGCAGATAGCAATCAACTGGAAGGAAGTGTGTGTCTAATTTGCATGAGATTATTTAAAACAAAAAAAAGGTCTGCATTAGTCAGGGTGATGGTAAACAACGCAAAGAGATGCCTTTTATAATATAGCCGTGGCTCAGCTTTCAAAGCCAAATATAATTCACTTACAATTGGCAGTTTCCTTTATTGTTCCTTTTAACCTTTTGCGTTCTGCATGGACTTGATCTTACTGCAGCCGCAGAACAACGAAAATGTTTGTTTACCAAAGGGTTGGAAAGTGGATTTAGAGCAATTCCACTGTTCAGCTGAGGTGATTTTCTTGAGATACCTGTTTGAGAGCTATACTAGATACAAAGCCTCAGGTTTTGTGACACTACTTTTGCATCCAAGGACAGAGGTATTATTTTTGGGTTGCCAATTTCCTGCAAGATTAGAACAATGAATGAACATGGATACTTTTTCATGTAGTGCAGTGATAGGACTGTGATAAAATAAAGCAAGATGAGATACTGGAACAGATGACACTTAGATATGGTTTAGAAATTCACATTTTTGTATGTAATGAATATATCGAAGTTGAATAATTTGGGCATGGAAAATTCATATTGTGTGCATACATAGGTGGTGAATTTGAAAAAAGAAATAATTCCAAAGCGAAATGTGATGAGTTGGCTATAATTGCCTAAGGAGAGTCTTAGAATATCTTGTCCATTTTTGTTACTGTGTGTGGGAAATGACCAGCAGGAAGACAGGTATATTTCTGAGTGCAGAGATGACTTGTCATTACTGAGTGTCCACCATGCAGATTTACTCCGTATATAAGCTGAAGGAGTCAGCTCCAGGACTCCCTTGATCTTGAGGCCAAGATCACAAGGTCTTAAAAGCATCTCGTCCAGATGAATGAAGAGGTTTTCCAGGCAATCCCAGTCTTCTCCTCTGATAATTAAGAAGGGATGTGTGGAGTCCCTAAAGACGATTGAAATAACCCCCAGATTTTGGCCTTGGAAGGACACGCTGTAATTCTACCCCTACCTCTTCTCCCTAATACCCAGATTCTCCTGGTTTCTTCTTTCCTTGTTAATCCACTGGTTGTGGGACCCCGGTGACCAGACCTGTCTTCCCTATAGGATACTGACCTTACCTGCCCTTAGTCCCACCCCTGTGCCACAAGGTCACTCGATGCTGTAAATCACACTTCCGCCTGAGCAAAGCACGATTGCCCCTTTTTTGCAGTGGATTTCCCTTCGGCACCTGGAATAAACCTTGCTGGAACTTGATCTTACGCAAAGGGCCTTCTTTCCTCTCTTTTGCTGAGCTAGCCTTGTGGTGTGCATGGATGTGAGAGCTCGACTGCTTGCCTAAGTTGCTCCAAGCAGCTTTTCTACTGGAGAGGTTGACTGGGGCCTAGGCAGCGGCTTCACTCCTAAAGGACACATTGCTACAGGGGTGTAGTTGAGACATTCTTCTGTTTATTGCCACTAGTACCATGGCCAACACCACTTCACAAGGCAGCAGAATAGTAGAGGGAAGTAGTAACAATTCTAATTTGTTCTACTCAAACCAGGAATTGCAGTGTGAAAGGCTCCCATCATTCTACCATTCACATCAGCTTCTTCTTCAAAGCACAGCAGGGTTTAAATGGAAACAGTGATACTTGTCTCTACTTGGCAAGATCAGAATAATCTTAGAGGTGCAATTTACTTGCAAAAGATTTTAGCTTTTTTCTCAAACAGGATGAGAATATGGTATGGTTATGAAACAACAGACATTGTTTTCTGCCCTTTTTGCAGAAGGAAGAGAAGATCCTCCCATTACTTCTGATGTTTCTAAGTGTTAAGTATTATCAGATTTGCATGGAAACAGAACAAAATGACACAACTAATGCTGTCACCATCTTTATGAAATCCAGTAGTTGCTGGTGATCTGCAGTGTTGGCAGCTGTTTATGGGTTCTAAATTGGGTAGTTGGTAGCTGGTTAAAACAGTTTCTTTCTGATTGGACTTTGCTTTTTAACGTGTATTAGACACTGTAAATAGTGCTTTTGTGAGTAGAGCAATATGCTGAGTTGTGTTTATCTGCCTTTTATTACTCTCACTGCAAGTCTTGTTCCATATTGTTTTGTGTGGTTTTGGTTCCTTACTATTTGAGCTGTGCATTAAATAAAAGTCACAGGGTGATTCTGTCAGATTGCAGGACCAAAGATCAGGAACTTTCCATTTCTGATTCTGTTTCTTACAATGACAGAATTTTCTTGTTAGAGAAATCACTCAGCTTCTCTGAAATGCTCAGTGGAGTAGATGAATAGTGTCTCACAGGAACTCAGAGTTTCTCACACGCTCACAGGAATAGAGAGAAGATCTGTTAATAGTTATAAAGCTTTCTGAATACCACAAGCACTGTGTTAGTGCTTATGATATTAAATAACAGTTCTGAGACAGACTTGTGTATTTATTTCTGGCAATACTGTTTGTGCTACAGATTATTCTGTCCAGACCCTCCAGTATGCAGTGAAATTAAAGATCCTGAAAAAATTTCTTGCAACTTAGCTAATATGCCCAGTGGCCTGACCATTTTCTATATTGCATCTCTCTGTAATATTAAAAAGCTAGGCTTTTTAAGGTATTATGTTCAGGAATTTCTTCTACCAGCAATGCTTTATGGATCTCAAGCGGGGGTGGTGGAGAGAAAGTATTCCCCCATTTTTTCCCCAATGCTGTCCTGTTCATACCATTTTCCTCACCGTACTCAGTCCCTACAAGAATCATGCAAGAATCAAGTGGCCTGCCTGTTACCTTGTAAATCTCTTTCCTTAAATCCATATTGTAACTTCCCACCTTTCTGAGTGTTTTTGCATACACTGGGTGTATGGTGAAAGGTCCCAAATCCCTTCACTTGTTTCTCCTAGCAGGGACACTGGGTTTTTAGGTGCTTCTGTGCAGGAGAGTAACACAACAAATGATACACAGCTGTCCAGCTCCCACTCCATGGTTGCCATCTGACTACTAAATTCTTTTTCTAGAGGATGTTTTCTCCTGTTGGAAAAAATAATTCAGCTGTGCTTCCTTCTTCAGGGATGCTGGTCATCGAGAATCCTTTAGCTGCCTTTCTTTTCCCCCTTGTTGGCCAAATTCTTTCCATATGTTGTGGCCAATTGCAGATGGTCATCCTGGCGTTTCCTGATGGCAGGAGTCACTGCAGCAACGTACCATGAATGCAGTGTTACTCCAGCTCTGCATGAAATGAAAACCAGGCTGCCCTGAGGCAATCTAATCATTCACCAATGGGTCGGAGCAATGCTCAGCTGAAAGTTGGGCTTGGCCTTGTTTTGATCTGTTTTGTTACAGTTTTATTTCCTCCTTACATTCTGTGTCCCATTCATACTAATCACAGTCAGTCCTGATTTTTTTTTCCTTTTATTTCTGCATTTGTCATAAAATAAAGCAAATTATTCCCGTCTTCGGAAACGATCTAGACTAATTAGTCGTCTAACCCAATAATTAGTTTTTTGTTTCCCTGTCTGTTTTCACGCATTATTGTTAGTTTTTTCCCCTCTTTTTTTTTTTTACACCATTACAGATTAAAATGAGTCACATTTGCAGTCGATGATATCTTTTTTTCGGGGGAAGAATGGAGAATTGCAGTAGAAAGCTACTTCAAAAGCAGCAATAAACTCAAGGATAAATTAAGGAAATTGAATGAGCCACATTTGGAAGCAGCATTGAGGCTAATATTCTGTCGCTTAAGGTTAAATTGCAACAGAGAAAGAGAGAGGGAGACATTCCAGTGAATCCAAAATTGGGGAGGCATTACTGCTCAAGTCAGTGCCAGAATTCTTTGCAGCTTGAAAGGGTTCTGCCTGGCTTGAGAATTTAATTATGTGTGCATAAAGTGGGTAAAGGTGCTAAACTGATTTCATTTCCTCTGCTCCCCCAGGCCTGACAGATGAAGAAATCGACCTGGCTTTCCAGCAGTCGGGCACGAGCACAGAGGAGCCACAGTCCCCAGGTCCTGCCACACAGCCGGTGCCAGCTCAGCCTCCTCACCCCGTGATGTACAGTAAGTGCCACTTTGAAAAATACTGCTCCCAGTTGCTTTCTGCTGTGATTTCTGCAGAGATTTCACAGGTTCGTGTGTGGCATCCAGGATTTCGGTTCAACTGATGACGTGTTTTTTGTCCACATCGGACACCAAATGTTACTTCGAATGCACTTGGTGTTTGTTGATGCCTGTGACAAGATCATGTTACACAAGGAAAATGAGATACAAATGATCACTGTCTACAAACAAATGTCATCCATACCAGCCTGTGACACCTCTTGACCTGAAGGTGGATAGTCAATGCAGATTAGATTCTGACACACTGTAAGGATGTCAGAAAAGCACTTTGTCAATATGGCATTGAGTCTTCCCTTCTAAAACTTGGAAAACTTTTCTCTTTGATCTTAAATAATCGGAGGTGTGACAACAGAAATTTTGTGTAGACTATGTGGATGTGATTGTATGATTTTTGTGTACAAAATACACTCTCAAAGAAATTTTAGAATCCTGACATAATCTGTATAGACTCAAAATTTACATATATATTTGCATTTTAAAACAAACCTCGCAAAAAAGTATCTAAGCTCCAGACAATAAAAACCAAAGTACACATCATTAAAAATCCATCAAAAAAAGCTGTTCAGCTCACATGTGTGCCTGGTAGTTTGAAAATCACTTCACTTACCTGCCAAGTATAAAGAATAGGATTTTGTTGCTGCTCTTAAACAGCTCTATGGCAGATATTGACTGATGTAACTCTCTACTTAGAGCTGTGTTTATTAGTTTATGGCAGAGGTTTGCTATTGCTGGAGACGATAGTAGACTTGCTTTCTGAGTTTTTAGCTGCTCTGGTTTGGCACATCAGTTTGAGATGATAAACTTTTGTCCTAGTATTGGGCTCAGAACTGGAATACTTGTAGCTGTTGCATTGTGTGTGCTGGTGGACTCTAGTGCTGAATTCTGCCTCCTGGGCTAATTCCTGTCTGCTGTAGTCCACAGAAAATGCCAGGAAGGCACCATCTGCTGTCTGGCTAGAAGCAGGGCCATATCCCTCTTGGGATTGGAGCAATTGTTCATTGCTCATTGGGATAACTCTTACCACAGCCCAGTACTGGAAGAGTTATCTTCCCTTATTTCAGTGTTCCACTAGTATGAGTAGAGCAGGGAAGAAGCATGCAGTTCAGCCTGGGAAACACTGTCATCACTGTTAACCCTGGCAGCTTTATCACCCCTTGTCTGTTTTCCTTTTGCTATTTTGGGTTTCCTCAAAGAAGCAGCTCCCATTTTCTTCTTGCTAGGTAAGAATCTTAACTTAAATTTTAATGTTCCCAGTAAGAGCTTGAAAGAGAATTTAGAAGGTATGATTCTGTAATGTTTAGAAATCAAAGGTGACTAAAAACACCACCAAATAAAAGCCTTCACAGGGGTTCTGATTGTAAACCTGTGCTTTAGCTTTGTGATCTGGTTGGTGCTTTTTAAATAATTTGAACCCAAAGCTTCTCCCAGTGAGGAAGTCCTTTTCAGCAGCCCCCAAAATTGGGGAAGGGGTGACAGTGAGTTCATTAGGTATTGTTCCTTCCCAGTCTAGCCATTTTTTGTAGACCTGTTTAAGCTTAACCTTTAAATGGGTGCATAAAAATAATAAATAGCTGGACATACATGGTATTCATTTGACCAGAATACTTGTTTTGATTAGTTCTCATCTGTGCCCTATTCTAGTTCCTGACTGTTGTAGTCCTGGTGGGTGTTAATGATGGATCCATCCATCTTTGTTGTCTTCCTATCAAGTGCTTTCCATGGTATCAGAACTGCAAAAGGAATGTGTGAATTTTTCTAGGCCTGTTGTATGAGACTGTGCAGTGGCTCAGTTCTTTCAAGGTGTGTTGTTTGATGTAAGTTATTTCATCAGTTGGATGCTAATCCTGTAATGAATACTTCTGAATTGGTCCAAACCTTCTTCAGGACAGTTTTTTCTGTGATGGTTTGCTGGGTCAGTTTATCTTTCACAGTCTCGTCAGGGGTTGCCATGTACAGAGGAAGATAGATACTGCTTTTTCTATCTGTTATGCTTATCATCTCACAGAGTGTTTGTGACACTGTGCTGGAATGCTGCAAGATTGGAAAGAATATCTAAATGACCAGGGAGAGAGAGAGGCTGCTCAGTCTCTACACTGACTTGGTGATGGGAACAACTCATGTTGAAGAGCTTATATTGGAAAAGACTTCAAGCTATATCTGCCTTCCCCAAAGAAGACAATGAGTTTCTTGTGAAGCAACATCTTAGGTCTCCAAGACTGTGAACCACTTTATGTTTGATACTTTTGGTTCTTTATAAGTTTTTTTTTGAGTAGTTCCGACATCTCTACACAAAACACAAAGTGAGGAAAATAGAGACTTGCGTTTTAAGAAATCTAATTTCTCTCTGCACCTTCTTCCCAAAAGGTGTTGCTGCTTCATGTTTAAAAATGAGATTAGAACTGTGGGTTACAAGCACAGGAGTTCAGGATGGTTCAGAACTATCTCAAGCATTTCCTCAGCCAGAATGAAACAAGAGCCAAGCTGACAATGTTGCCAGTAATGCCAGGGTAAGATGCCCACTCCTGTGAGTCACAGCAGTAAATCCTGGGTACCCCTTTTGAATTTGCTTCCTTGATCTCTTGCTGTTGCCACAGCAGTTTTTTCTGTTTCTTAAATTCATACCACTTAAATACTTCTTTTTGTACAATTGAACTTAATATTCTAATATTTTATTGGAAACACCTGTAAATTTCATATATGCTTCTTAATTCTTGGAGAGTTAACAAGAAAAAAGTACACTTGTAAGCTATCAGAGTAGCATAAGTCTTGTATGCTGAACCCCTTCTGGGTTTGGTTGAAGAGAAAGTATAAAAACTTTTCTGGAGAAGAGACAATAATTAAATTTCTAGCATTTTAGGTCAATACCATCTCTACTAATTCTCCTCTTGTTCTGGAGGAGTAATTCTTTCTCTCCAGTTTGTACTTTTGCCAAGAGGTGTCAAAACTGCTTAAAAAAAAAGCTTAAAGAAAGCTTGAATTTGATTAATATAGAGAAACAAGACTTTGCCTGACTGATAATAAAACTGATAAATGACATTTGAATTACTTGTAGCAGTAATTTATTACATAAAATATCTTTTATTTGACATGCGATTAGTTGCTGGAAGCATCACTCAATCTGACTAGTTTAAACATGCTCTAAAATGAACCCCCAGTAAAAAAACAGGGCTGTCTGCTATTGGTGTTATGAAATACACTAATTCAGCAGTGAGGACAAAAATATGACTTCTAATATTTGAATGATTAATTTGTTGGAGTTGTGATTTATTATTTTTTTAATTTTTTTTTTTTAACCTTATAATTTTACCATATAATTACAAGCAAACTTAGGGGAGTTTCTGAGCAAGGTGTGCAAAGCTGCATGCTTATCATCCAGGTATTGTCTGTGTCATTTGCATGGTATTTATGGGCGCCATTAATGGGATTTTACACATGCTTAAAAATCAGCTCCAGTGACTTTTTTCTTGCCATTTGGATCTTCTTTTCCCATTCTTGTGTCTTCATTATGTGGAAGTGTGCAGAATACAGACTGTTTCCTCTTACAATTAAAAATGGTAACTGGAATCCAAACTTTTTTTTTTTTTCCCAACACCTTTCCATGGATTCACTGTTGTCTTCTGGAAAATCACCTCTTTCAGCATCTGTTTCTACAGTTTTAAATGTGGATACTGGTGAAGCTGTCCTTAAGTTGGACGCACAAGGCCTAATTACCTGCTGTTAGGAAAGTTAATTCTTAGGTGAATGGAGATCTTAAAAATAGTAAGTGTTTATTCTGGAAATGCAATTTACAATGACTGCTGGGGAAATTAAATGTACTTAGCGAAGACACGGATTTATACCTTGAGAAAACATCTGTGTCCCTTCTATTTGACTTTTGAAGATCTCTTAGTAAAATGGTTTGCTACTTCTGCAATGTCTAAAGTAACTGTGCTGTCAGTGCTGTTTCACTTTATCTGAATTTTGTTAGTTTTACAAGTGGAGAAATTGAGGATATACAAACAGTTGGTGTGAGCACAGAACTTAAAACCGAGAAACTCCTAAGCCTCTCTTCACGCTTTAGATTAGAGAATTGCAAGGAAAAAGAAAGGTTGAGTGTAGATTTTAGGCAGAGCTGTGATATTCTTTGTAACACCGTGAAGTTGCTGTGGTCAGTGCAGAGCCTTTACTGCGTCCCTCACTTGCTCGCTTCTTCTCTCCACTCCCCTCACTTTTTTTTTTTTGTCACAAGACAGATTTCACACATCTCTAAAATGAGTAAAATGGCATTTCAGCTTCTTGTCTTTATAGACTCTCTGAACTTTAGGAAAGATCATTCTGGTCCCTTTTCATTAATAATGAAAACCAGGGGGCAATAAAATGTTCTTAGCTCAAGCATTATAGGAATGGAAGGAGAGATGAGTGGGGTGAAAGGACAAAGCAGATGGATTCCTACAGGTGTGTCTCCTTCCTGCTCAGTGGTCAGTGGAGCTGGGAGAGAGCTTGGGACAGCCCGCCAAGGACAGCCATGGGCAGGATTCACAGACCCTTGAGCTAATTAATCTTGTACAACAGCACCTCAGCCTGGAACAAACTGTGTTGTCATAGGAGGATATTTTTAGTCAGAAGTTCAGGGCAGAGAACTGGACAACCAAGAGACTTCAGGTACCAGAAGTGACAGTGGGGGCACAGCGCAGAGGGGAAAGTGGGATAGATGGCTGGGGTTCACAGCAAGATTAGTGAAAGATCATTTTAAATCCTGACATGTACACAGCCAGTTACTGCAGTTTAGCTGACATGTGTTAACTCATTAAGTTTAAAAGTTATGATAATTTGATCATGTGCTTAAGCTCCAAAACTGCAACTGCAGCAACCCCAAATACTCCTGGTGCCACTATTCACTAGTTCTGACAGAGATGCCTTAATTTGTTCAGAATTCTAGCCAGAGCATAATTTCAGGAGCTGTGTCCTAAAATATAGCAAGAAGCTCTGAGTGCCAGTATTTAGGAGTCAGACCCAAATACTCTAGACCCTAAATGCTGGGATTAGGGGTAATTTTGAAATGAAATGCCTGTAGAAGAATTCAGCAACAACCAAAATGGCAATAGGTAAGCAAGCAGAAAGGAGACCAGAGGCCGCCCATTTCAGCCAGTTAAGCCTCCTTAGTTGAGACTTGGGAGAACATAATGCATTTATGAGACATTGTAGTCACGTGTAGATTTGGAGACCACACCGGTCTCCCATCTCATCAGTTCTGCCCACATCCTGCCATTGAACTTTAGGCAGATCATTCTGGATCCTCCTTATATTAAAGAAAACCGGGGGCAGTACAAGGTTTGTTCAGGGAACTGCGAGGGAGGTGACAGGATAAGGCTGGTGGAAAACTACAGTTATTTTCTGATTCTGCTGAAGGAGCAGGGCATAACATATCTTTGCTTTTCTCTGTGGAGCCTCTGAGCTTCTGTGCACAATTGTCTGTTAAATATCTCAAGCTTTTATCTACTTCTTTACCTCTCTCTGTAGATACTTAATTGCATATTTTCTCTCTGCTCTTTATGTGTGCTTTGGTCCCTATTTGTAATTTAAGCTTGAAAGACACTGGATCCTTCCTCATTGAAATGGTCCATAATTGCTGACACAGTTTTCATAAACCCATTTATTGCCCTGATAGATTTCTCTTCTTTCTTAAAACACTCCCTTCTTTCCTTTCTCCTGCACTCCTCTATGTCTCTGGCTCTGCCCCTATTTTCAAAAATTATGATAGAGAAGAACAATAGGTATTCAGGTAAGGAGTTAACCTTAGGTAGTACCAGCCCCAGAGACAGTTACCTGGTTCAGAGTGCCTTCTACAAGGAAAGAGTAGGGCAAAACAGCTTGATGGACCCTTTTTAATTGCTGCTGTGATTTCTCTCCCTGTGACACTACTAGGCCAGAGTCAATGCCAGAGGTCTGGTCAGATGTTTAAATGTCCTCTGCCAAAGGCCTGCACACTGTGTCCAGTCATTACTCTTTTCTCTGATAAAATGAATGTACAAAAATGTTGTCACTTGCAGTTCTGACTGTGATAATTTCTTTAGGTCCCCCTGGCTCCAGATGGCGAGATTATGGGGCTTTGGCTATCATAATGGCAGGAATTGCCTTTGGATTCCACCAGCTCTACAAGGTAATATGTCCCTCATACTCCTACACTGTACTCTGAGAAGAACATATTATGCTGCTTGTATCCAAATGATCATGTTGGCTCCAAGCTGGTGAAGCATCTCTGTTGTCACTGGCACTGCTATTGGTATATTTGAGAAATTCACTTAACATGAAAATGCAAAGTCAAAAAGTGGCAAGCAAACAAAACTAGTTTTTAGCTATGGATATCAAACTACTTTCAAGGGAAATAAGGTAATTTCCCTTGTGTATGTTCTTGTTGAAGGATTTCCCATTCCTAGGATGAGGCTGCAGAAGATTCCGTGGTAGCTAGAGGAGGGTTGTAACCTATTGTGTCCAGTCCAACCTGTGCAAGTGTGGAATGAGGCAGATTGCGTGGCTGTGCCCAGACTTAGGAGCTGGTTTTCAGCACCCTGACAAGGTGCACCTTAGTACCTGCTGCAGAGGGAATTTCTTTTCTCAGCCAAATGTCTGGATAAATGACCACTGGCTTTGGGGAGTGGGATTTGAGGATGTTTCTGGTAGATTAGAAATCGTGCTTTGCATATCCCTGTTTCCTGAAAAAGTTTCTGTACTCCATGCAGAAGTACCTGGTCCCTCTCATCATGGGAGGCAAAGAAGACAGGAAACAACTTCAGAGGATTGAGTCAAACATTTCTGAGATGAGTGGCAGTGTGACACAGACGGGTAAAGATTAATGACTCCATCAATTCACCCCTCAAACCTTTCCTCCATGTATCCTCCATTCTGCCAAGACCCCCACCTGTTTCTTTCCCTCCATCTCCACTTTATGTGGTGACTTCATTTATCTGCTCTGAGAATCTGTTCACATTTGCAAATGAAGCCGCCGTCATTTCGGTTTAATTTGAAATTGCTTGTTTACTGTCGGCACGGCCTCAATTAATTATGTTTTTACGGAAAGGCTCCCAACCTCAGAATATTAATAAGGGGAATAAAATGACAGCCTTTCGGAGGGCTGTAAAGTTCATTTTTAATTTCTGCTTCTCTGATGTTTTCAGGGGCTTTTTTTTTTGGTGGTTTCTCCCCACCTTCCATCTGAAAATCCGAGGAAGGGTCAGGAGAGTCTGTAATTACTCTGCCTCTCTGACCTTAGCCACCTTCTATGTTACTGACACTATAGGGTGTCTGTTCATTACCTGATGCCCTAATGATAGTCTGCATTAGCTGTTACCTGTCACACCAATAGAGTTTTCAGTTTTATTTATTTTTATCAACTTGTTCTCTCCCTGGAAGCTCTGGATAAAGTGCCAAAGTAGAAGAAGTTCTACAGCTGAAGTTGGAGTCCAGCAGAAGTTCTTGCTGGGGTGTAGGAAGGGAATACAGGGTGCTGTCTTGAAATAAAAGGGGGAAATTGCAAAGTGTATTCAGTTGGGATGGAAAAAACTATGATTTTCAGCAGTAAGTTTATTAAAGATGTTTGGGTTGAAGGAGCTGGTAGGTTGAGAATAGGAGGATGTTAATTACACTTTTCACTGAAGGGTGAGAGGAAAAGCATCTTTCATTCCTTGTGATACCCTAAGGTCAACCCTGAGAGCAGCCTCTTCCCAGACTGGAGCTAGCCCTAGTGTTTGCCTGCAAGAGCCCTGAGATAGATAAATGATGCAAATGTTGTGTAAGTTCAGGGAGATGAACAAATCATAAACCAATATAATTAAAAGGGAGAGGTTTTAGACGGATATACTGTGGGCTATAGACATCTATACAATGGAAAGATAAACTAGAAATACTGGAGGTTAGATACAGTGCAGGTAGATTACCCATAGTGCAAATAAATCATATGGATTAAAGTGAGCAGGCGGGCGTAGATAAATTAAATGTAGTAGGAATAGAGGCATCTTTTTAGCTAGACAGCAGGAGTGGGTGAGTGTGTATTTGTGCATGTATCTCCGTTTAACTCTTCTGCTTTTTCCCTTACAGTGACTCAGTTACAGACAACCTTAGCAGCTGTCCAGGAACTGCTAATCCAGCAGCAACAGAAAATCCAAGAGCTGACCCAAGAACTGGCTGCTTCTAAGGTACCAACTTCCAACTCTTCACCTTTAGAGCATCATCAGTTCTGGAGCATGCATGGTTTCTTTTGTGGGCACATGGAAGGCACCTGTTGGGTTCACAACCTGGCCATCAGCTCTGCCATATCTCCAGTTTCTCTGCATCTGACTTGTTATGGGTGGTGTGGTTAGAGCACTGGAATATGTGTTCTCAGCTCTGTATCTTGTGCTGCATTTGAGATGAAATTATTGTGGAGTTATTCCCCTGACCAAAAGAGGCAAAGACAGTTGTGCAGAGAATTTGTTTATGTAATATGTAATTTTACACGTTTGTATTTCTCCTGTACTTTGTACATCCTGTTCAGCCAAGTATACACTTGAAAGATTGTATTTAAGTCACTTATTCAGATCCAGGTAATGGCCAAACATTCTTACTATTTGGGTTCTTGTTTCAATGATTTTGGTCAGCTGAATGTAACAGGTGGCCCCATTACAACCCTGTTAATGACACACAGTGACCCATTCCCCTTGACTCTTGACTTGACCTTGGTCATAAAACCATCATGTGTAAATAAAGTAACCACTTTTAACCAAAATTGATTTTCTTGCTGGCAATGAGAATTGGTGCTTTACTCCAAAGTACTTTGCAACCCTTGGCCCAAGCATTCTATCAGCTAGGAACTGTTGACATGTGAGGCAGGGTGAATGTGAAGCAGTCACATGGAGATGAAGTCTTCCGTTGACTCACAAACTTGGATTGTTCAAGGCTAAGATTGTTCGCAGTTAGCTCATGGTGTTCTCTGTACAGGGAGCTTTTCCTGTGAAACCCTTCAGGCTGTGTTACAGCCCTTCACCTGTAGCTGGAGCAGTTGTCTTCTCCCCATAGCACACTTCAATCTCATGCACACCCTTGGATGGTGTGTAACCGGTGGGACACAGCTGACTCTGTGCTGTGCACACTGTGCAGGAGGAGTCCTTCAGTGGCACAGCTGTAAACGCAGCCATGAAAGCCAGTTTATGGTCACAACACTATGCTTCAATTTTCCTTGGGAACTGTGGCTTGACAGTGGCCTGGAGCCAGTCCGGAAATTGGAAAACTGTTTTCAGGTCTTAAGTGCTAAGATTAAGAACACATGTTGAGCTTTAAGAGGGAAAAAGGCCATAAGTCTTGGTGGTTTAGAGAGTCTTGAAGAAGTTTTCCTTCCCCCTTCTCTACCCCCTGCACTGAAATGGTAGCACACATTGTTATGATATCTAAACCTCATGTGTACAAAGAAAAACTTGGGCAACTCCACAAACCAAAGAATAAAAGCTGTGTTTTCTCAGCTGTAATGTAAGTTTTTATATCTGCTTTTCAAACTCCTACTGGCATGCTGTAAAAAATTAAAAAGAGGGACTTTAAGTAATTAAAAAACGTTCATAAAAATTCAAGGCTTGAATTTTCTACAACTGTTTTTAAAGAGACTGGCTAAAAAGCCCCAGATGTCAGATTTTATTTCTAAATCTTTGGCATCTGGCACCATATGTGTTTTGGAAATTTGAGTCCTTTGCAGGCCAGTGAGTGGAAATCACTCCCTTGTTAATGTGCTGCTGTAGCTTTCAAGGTCTTAGAAAGCCAGAACAGTGGCTCCTGGATTCTTGCTGTCTGAGGACTGGGAGTGTGAATCCTGAGGGAATGCATCTGTGTAAAACACAGCTACTACAGCCTGAGCCTCTCCCAGTCCTTTGAGTTTGAAGCCCAGAAGTCACTTGAGTAGTGCTGCTGCAGGGTTACTCTGCAGCAGCTCAAGCCTGCTTAAGAGTTAGTAGGAGCAAGCAGTTCTGGCTACATTAATGGCTGAGGAGGAGTTTCGTGTTATTCCAGTTCTGGCATCCTTAGGTGAGGAATTTATTAGAACTGTCTCTGCAGTGATACTCACCAATGTGTTTGTTCCTAATGGCTTTTAGCAGAAGTTACTGTGGGGCGTGCCAGGCATGTATTCTTTAGTCTTATAGCAGCAGGAATTACTGGAGCAAAAAGATGTGATAACCATAGACCACGGTCTGTGTTTAGAAAACTCCCATTTCTCAAGTTCCCAAAAGGGTTAAAAGAAAGAGTGCCAAAAGTATTGTTTGCAGCATGTTATTCTCAGTTACTTACTCTAATTTCTGCCTGATATCCCATGGCAATTCTGATGCAATTCTGACAGCAGCTGTACCAGGCTTCCATGAGTTACTTATCATCTTTCCCCACAAAAGTGCATTCACTGCCTTGAAATATCCAAGAGAGTGCTTAGTCCAGCTGCTTCTGGAGATACGACCTGGTAACTCAAGCATAGATCTAATTCTTCAGAACGAGTAGGGAAAATTTTTGCAACTTTCAAGTATGTATTTATCAGCCCACTTCTAAATGCCACAGAGTGCAGATAATGGAGTCTTTCTTTCATAATTTAGGAGAAATGAGCAAATGTTTTTAAGACAGTTGTTAATATATAATATTCAAATCTGTTGCCTCAGCTAAGTTCAGTCACATGAAGGAGTAAAGGACCTGATTCAGTGCAACTCCCACTGCTGTTCAGGATCCTAGTTCTAATTTTTCTCTAGAAATCATTCATAGGTCAGTGCCAAATGATTTAGTTTGTCTCTCTGGGTGTTGTTCTCTGTCTGATACGTTGGTGGAAAACATCCAATGTGGGCCCACCTGTGCCTGAATTCTCACAAGTGCTGGCCTCCAGAAAAAAGAAATATCCCCTTGAGATGCTTTAGCAATAGTTTGTGCATGGGATTGGAGACAAGATTAATTAGTCTCCCAAACACAAAGCAAATACTGAACAGTCTTGGCACCTTGAGACAATCATTATTTTTGGTCATCATGGGGATCTGTTCAAGTATTTCTTAGTGTGGAAGTTGTTTTGCTCAGATCTGAGAGATTTTAAGTGATAGAGCTTATGTATGTTATCCACAGGACCTGAAATTCCCAGATGGGAGCAGAACAACATAGGAAAAAGTGACATTGTGAACTATCTTCCAGTTCAGACACTGATCTTTATGTCTTGTTTTTCATGTTTTAGGCCACAACTTCCACCAACTGGATTCTGGAGTCACAGAATATTAATGAATTGAAATCTGAGATCTACTCTTTAAAAGGACTTCTTCTGAACCGGTATGGATGCAGTATGTGAGCAGACTGTTGTGGGGAAAGTGCTGCTTTCTGGGATTTCCTCAGTCATGGAAAGGAAAGGCATTTCCAACAGGAACTACCTCTATATCCTGTTACTGCTATTTTAATAATACCATTTTGCACTCCACTATCACTTTCTCTTTGCAGGTCTCAAAATGCTTTTCAAACTGGCCTCAAATCACAGAATGCTTTAGGGAATTGATAAGATTTTTCCTTTTTGTTTGTACTTCCCCCACAGTCAGGATGCCTCTCAACTAGTTTGAGGAATTGACTGCATCTGCACCTGTATTCTGTTTTAGAAAGTCATTTGTAGGTTCAGTTCATCTTCCTTGCTCATGGTCAGGGCATAGCCAGGGTGGAAAGAATCATGCCACAGCAGAGCACTCACAGAGGATGGGGTGAGCTCAGCCCAGTCCTGCAGTGGCTGCTGATGGCAGCAGCAACAGCAGGGGAGGTGAGAGCAGCTCCTGTTCCCACTTCAGGGAAGGCAATGCCGAGGGTGAACACTCAGTGCAGGAGGGCAGCCAGTTGTCCTCTGCTCTGCTCTTGTTTGTGGCACTTGCCTGCTCCCCTGAGGGGCATGAGGAGCCCCTGGCGCACAGCCTTTGCAGACTTCATCTCACACCTCTTCCTACTCCCACTTTTCACATACACAGGCAAGGATGCATGGGAGTGCTACATCAGACATGCTTTTGTGCTTTGCCCTTCATGACTCTGAACGCACCAGTGCCCCCCGTGCACTTACTTTTGTCCTGTTTGGCACTTGGAATCTCCTGTTAGTACTGGGCATTAGTCTGATAGTATCATATCCTTAAAATCCAGCTGGGAAGGACTCAGGGCCAGCTTTCCAGCTGGTGCAGGCTGTTAGGACTCCATTCAAGTCAGAGGAGCTGAACCAGTTTGTGGCAGCCAGGGTCTGGCCCAAACATGTAAAGTGTATGCTGGGACTGGGAGAAAGGCTGTGGATTGCAATGAGCCAGAATGCAATCATGGTGTATCACAGTGAGGTGAGAGCCAGGTGGTGAAATTCCCTGGCTCAGGCACTTGGTGTGTCTGACTTCTTGCTCCAGTGGTAATTTTCTGTAGCAATTAATTAGTGATTGTCTTATAAAGGGACACCCATGTCTTTTCACAGGCAGCATTCCTGAGTGCTAGCTTACTTTGTGAAATTGGCCAAATCAGATCGCTTTAGTGCTTTAGACTGCCCAGCTGGGATATTTTCCTTGTGTACAGGCTCAACTGCTGAACGCTTGTAAAGCACTTTGAGAATCTCTCTGGAGAAGTGAAGTGGCCTTGGTTTTGCTCATTTATGGCAAAGAGGCTTGCAGTTTCAGTCTTGCTGAAACCCCTCAGTATTTATAAAGCCCCTTTCTTTCCTTTTCTTTCCCTCTTCTCCTCCCCAAGGAGGCAGTTCCCTCCCTCCCCTTCAGCTCCTAAGATCCCGTCATGGCAGATCCCAGTGAAGCCAAGCTCACCCTCCAACCCTGTTGTTGCCAACCACAACAGCAGCAGTGACATCTCACCAGTCAGCAATGAGTCTACCACGTCCTCCCCAGTGAAGGAGAACCACAGTCCCGAGGGCTCCAAGGTCAGCTGCCACCTGCTCAGCACGGAGGAGAACACCAAGGCTGTCATCGACGTCACGAGCCAGGTGCGGATGGAGGTGCAGGGTGAGGAGGAGAAACGGGAAACCAAGAGGAACGATGAGGAGGAAGAGGATGATGAGGATGATGATGTTAGCCATGTGGATGAGGAGGAATGTCTGGGTGTCCAGAGTGAGGACCGGCGAGGAGGGGATGGTCAGATTAATGAGCAAGTGGAAAAGCTACGAAGACCTGAGGGGGCCAGCAATGAGAATGAGATTGACTAGGGCACCCTGGCTGCTGCTGCTGCTGCACATCTCCCCCGGCCTGCCGCACTGTTCCCAGTGCCTCTCCTGTTTTGTGGAGGGAAAAGCTACCATTCCCTGCAGTGATTCTCCCTTGATTGACCTTGAGCAAGGTTGTGATTGCTCAGCGAACAACATGATCGCCCTGTTTCACCACAGGGCTTTGCAGCCTGGCAGTGGCTTCTTCTCCCCTCCCAGCCCTTCTTCCCATGAGCTGGGGTCACTGCTAGGCTGGCAGACCAGTCGCCTTACCATGCACCACGGCTACAGAATACGCCCTCTTACAGAAGCAGTTGGCCTCTTGCTGCATCCTAGAGCCCTTCTATCCAATTTCAGAAACCAGTCTGTCTTGAGCTCCTTGATTTCACAAGCCTTTAATCCTACATAAGGCCCAAACCAATTCTGTTTCCCAAAATAACCCTGGTTTATTTCCCAAACTACTTGATACTCTGTTGCAAAAAAAGAAAAAAAAAAGAATGAAAAAGAATAAAAAAGAAAAATAACATTTTAACCTCAAACCTCAGTCTTGGCTCTTCAAACCTTATTCCAAGCCTCAAATTGCTGAAACTACCTAGCATATTAAAAACGCTAAATTTCTATGGCATCCAAAGAATGCCATTTCCACCCCTCATGCTTACATTCATCAGAGTGGCCTATTGGTAGGGATCAAGTCCAGGTGTCATGGCCCCAGTAAAATCCATGAGAACAGGTGGCTTTGTTGATGGTTGCTCCCCAGTAAAAGGCTTTAAAAGAAGTTGACTCCAATCCCAATTATTACCCTTCGTCCTCTGAAGACAAGGAGCTCACCAGTTTTTGACATCTTGTATTTTATTCACAGCTGCCCTGAATGAATAAATGAATGAATGAATGGGGTGAAATCAGATGCTGAAATAGTTGGTTAGTTCTGAATATTTACAATGGTTTTTAGCCTTTTTTTCTCCCTAAATGAGAAGCAAAATGATCATAAATGGTACCTCTCCAGTGACAGGCACTTGCTTCAGCAAGGCAGTCTTTCTAGCAGAGAGAACAGCTCCAGTCCTGAGGTTTAACCACTGGCCCTTCTTGCCCACTCCAGCCTTGTTTTTTGCCCTGTTGGGCCATACACAAACCAGTGAATTTTAAACCTCTCATTCGCAGTTTTGTGTTTGCAGCTGGTAAAATGGTGGTGTCCAATGATACTATTCACTGCATCAGAGCATCTCAGCAGAGCAATTCTTGTAACAACTGAGTCTCACTGTCCTCACCAAGCAAGTGTGCACGTCTGTGTGATCATGTATAGATTTCAGATATAAAATATGATTGTATATAATTGTAATAAATATGAGTTACTACTATTTAACACCAGGCTATTACTGGATTACTGTGGCTCTTATTTTTGCGAGAAATATGCATGTAGGGTGGTCAGGGGAGGGGAAAGAGATGGTTACAGAAATCCGATCCTTTTAAAATGTTTTCCAAAGGACATTTGTGGTTGGTTTTCTGATTGCTCCAGTCCTAGGCAGTATCAGCAGGAGGCAGTGGTGTTAAGTGCAGTATGCTACAAACAGCTCCATGAGCGTGGTAGTGCTGCGTTGTTGTTGTGTCCAGTGATGCAGAGGTTGGGTGGATGTACCCCCAGTGAGTGCATGCAGTTATTCTGTGCCTCTGCTCCCAGCAGGAGGCTCTGCAGGGTGTGGAATAATGCTGCGTCCTGCTCCTTCCACCAGCAGCAGGAGGTGCTGAAGGGAGCGTGTGAGATATCCCATGGCCCCTCAGTCTTATCTCCAGGAGGGAATGCTGTGCTGGATCCCATGACTGGTCTAACCCTGCCATCCCAGTCCAGAAGCCACTGAAGGAGATGGTGTGCAGCAAGGAGATTGTAGCTACTACAGTTCCATCGTTGTTCAACAGAACGATTTGGCTCCCTTCTGAAAAATGAGGGATTTACTTGATTCCCAAGTATTTGGGTGTCTGGTACACAGTGACATTTTCCTGCTCGGGGGAGTGAAAGGGACCTTCATATTACTGTATTTAGACCTGCTGCTGAATGTGATGATTTCTCATGCCTTAAATGGACGAATATCTTCCCCAGGAGTGAGTGAGTGTGTGTGTGTCTCTCTCTCCCTCTCAGTCTCTCTCTCCACTGTTTAACGTTCACAAAGAACGTCACGTTTAGCTAAAACAGGGCAAATTTGAAAGTGTTTAAAAAGAAAGGCCTTTCTTAAGAGATGACACTTTTCATTTCTCCAGGCCAAGAATCCTTGTGAAAAGAAAACACAGAAACACAGGGATGTGATGAAAGAGTATTGTCCTGCCTGTATACATTTTATATACATAGAAGGTTTTGAAAATAGAAAGTGCATGGACAACAGCAGTTGGTGAAATGTGGAAAATATGTTGCTGAGGTATGTGCCTTGCAGAGTGACTTAGAGGGTTTATAGTACAGGCATCCCTGCGGGTTCATTTTCCCCCCTTTTCCTCCATGTTGCCAGTGTTCAATGCATTTACCTCAGGATTTTTGATGCAGAGTAAAAGGCAGTTTTCTTTAGCTGCGCTTTTCTGTGCATTCGCTTTTCTTTCTCACTACCTTACCAGTTCTGTAGGTATTCTGTATATTGTGCCAGTTCTAAAGTTTTTCTTTCTCCATTCTGATGAATCCCACAAAACCCCATAAAGGTCATTGTTGCTCAAAACGTTACTCTGTGCCTCTGGCTGTTGATGGGGTGTTTGTGTATTTTGTTGAAGAGATCCAACCCACCAGCAGAAAATTTGGAAGAAGAGAGACCTTCTAACCTGCAAGTGCAGTCATGAATCACAAGTTCTGTTCCTCTGTGTTGTGTTCCTTCTCTTTCCAGCATAGCAACATTTGCAGGAAGAGGATTTTGGTCCTCGTAGCCTGACTACTAACTTGTTTTTTTGGTGTTTTTTTTTTTTTTTTTTTTGCTAGAAGCAAACTTCTTAGCTCAGCTGCCCAGTGAAATGCTTGCCCCACTGGCCTGTTGACACTGCCAATGGCGTCCTATTAACTGAAGCTGACCAGGTAGAGAACATTTTATCTACAGAATGAGACAGTAGTATCAGTTCCCTGGCTTATTCTAGTGCTGTTTTACTGTGTACTCTATTTTCACTCTATTTTACACAGGAAGAAGAATAACACACCAGAGGGTTGAGTTCGGTGGGTTCCTAACATGGTTTCTATAGGTCCTTAATAGCATATAAAAAACAGGTGAAGGGAGCTTCCTCTGGATGGTGTCATCTGGACACATTTCAGTCAACTCCTGTGACCCTGTGCTTTCTCCTAGAGGAAACAATATCAGACTGGTACTTCCCAGTAATCTGAGAATATAAAAACTCCCTTTTCAACAGCTGCAAGAGAAATGTGGGCTATTCAAAAGTGGGAAAGGGTTAAGAGAGATGTTTCCTGATCATCTCCCTTCAACCTCCCTTACCCTCAGATGTGCCAAATTGGTGCTATGTGCATCTTTGTCAAAAGCAGGAAGACTCTTATTTTTATTGTCTTTTGTGTGTTGGTGACATAACCAAACAAACCAAAGTATGTGGGATCAGAAGGAAGAGGATGACTTTGCAAAGTATTTTACTTTTAAGTGTGCCTTGGATTTCACATATGATGGTGGTAAATACTGGCTGATGGACACAGAGCTGTGACACAGACAAGTTGCTGAGAAAGCTGCCTTTGGGAAACAGATGTTGTGCAAGGTCCTGCAGCTTGTACAACCCCCAGCCCCATGAGCTCTGTGCCCTGGAGCGAGAGCCCCGGCCCTTTCCTGGCCACCACCCAGCCGTGGCCACTGGCCCTGAGGCTGTGCTGTGCAGGTGTGAGTGAGGAGCTGCCCGGCACCTCAGCTTGCTCTGAGACACACACTTGGATCTGCCTTTTTCTTGCTGGAGCTCGGGTTCTTCTGGCAAGTAAGCGCTCTTTTATAACTGTTGTCTTAATTTTGTCTTTAGTTGAGGGGAGGAAGGTTTGCCAGAAGGTCCATCCTGGTGTGCGCTGGTGGAAAAAAATGTGGTGTATGTTGGAGCATGGAAAAGCTGGAAATGCTCCAAAAAGGTGGTGTCTGCTCCATTGCTGGCATTTGCAGTACTTGCTGCAGGAGCAGAGGCTCCTTGCTTTTCCTGTGCTGGGGCAGTGCTGTGCCTGGGGGAAACAAAGGCTCAGGCAGCAGGTGCAGAGCAGCATTTTGTTGCAAACCTGTTTTTGTTAAAGTCATGGTCTCCATGCTTGATTAAACCCTTCAGCAGCAGGCTGTGGAGATCTCAGTGTTTGCCCAGGGCTTTGACACAGGAAGCTTTGGAAAGTCCTTTATGTGTGGTGGTGCTTTGTGTTAAGCACAACTTGTAGCTGGTGAACCTGCCCATCAAAAACCTATGATGAGCTTGAGCTGTGAGTTTTCCAGCCCTCTCATACCAGTGGGTGCTATGCAAGTGTAAAGGGAAAGAAAGGCTTGATCTCCAGGGATTAGAAACATAAATAAAGGGGTGCTGGAAAGTGAAACAGGGGAAATTATTTACCTAAGGGTACAGGAGAGAGCTTCTAGCTTTCGTAATTTTCCCTTTTATTGTCTTATCCCCAGCCTTTGCTGCTTCCCCAGGAGTCAGCCTGGATAGGCACCTTTGGAGCTGTGTCCACATATTATGCTGGTGAAAGGGTGGCTCTCACCACTTCTTATGCTCTTAAAAAGAGTATAAAAAAATGAAAATGTACTTAAGGTGAGTTTTGGGGTATCAGGGAAGAGGGAAGATGGAGATCAGGGCCTGACTTCTCCACTTACTGTGCAGTACAAAGCTGCACACTTTTAGATTGAGGGGCTGGCATGGTCTGTCCCAGATCAGGGAAAAAAACAATCCCATCCCCAAAAGGGAGCAAACACTAACCTAATAAAGGCACCAGCTGGACGAAGGGAAAACCATCTCTTTGGAAAAAAAACAACACACCAAGAAAAAAAGAAAAAAAAGGGAAAAAAAACAAAAAACAAAAAACAAAAAACCACCACCCAACCTCCTTTCTTTAGAAAAATAATATATTTCATCCAAATAAGGTAAAAATATTTGAAATGGGGCAGAAGTGAGCACTAGGCAGCATCTGTCAGGCTCTTTCTGAAAAGGAGAAGATTATTAAAACTCAATTAAAATTTATTTCTGTAAAGTGTCTTTCAGGCTAAAAATCCCCCCAAATGCTTTGCAAGGACTGCTCAGGGATTACTTACAGTATGGAACCCCCTAGAACAACACCCTGTTTTTGTACCAAGCACTCTTTTTCTGCATCTGCTGAAGGAATTCATCCTTCAGGATTTTATTTTGTTTCTTCTGTGTTTGTGCAAATAATGAGAGACATTTTATGATGCTGGCTGCAAGAACAGCCTGAAGAGGAATAGGAGGGTGACACTGTGTTTTTCATTGGTTTAGGTGAAATACTTGCTTTTCTGTGGGACTGTGTCTTCTGTGTGAGAAGGTGATTGGCTGGATAGGGCTGATTCAGAGGGTGGAGAAGTACAACTGGCTTGTTTGTTGTCTGTTTTTCTGTCACTTTGCCAGGCTGCTTGCCTGTATCTCAGTCCCTTTGCTTGGCAAGACTGTTCTGTGCAGTGTCCTGCCTGTGTCTACCTTCCACCCTCTGTCTATCTCATCTCTTTCCTTTGCAACACTTCACAGACTGATTCCAACTTTACACCTCTGCTTCTACAGCCACTACTGAGGTTTTATGTGTGCACAGCTAGAGTAACACCTGTCTAAAATTAATTTCTTTAACTGATTTAATTAAACCAGAGCAAATTCTGGAGTGGACATTCTTGCATCTCTGAGCAGATTTGCAGTTTCAAACTGCAAGCAGTTTCAACTTTGTGCATGCACTAAGGACGTGGTGCTAAATGCTGCAGCTTTCCTGTATAGATGAATTATTCCTTGCTTTCTTCCCCCTTCACTGTCAACAGCAGGTCCCATCTTTGCGTGCCTGTTTACTGGCTTACCTGCCTGCTTTTTTGCAGTAATATCAGCACTTCCATGGCAGCAGCAGCAATTTTGGTTGTGAGATGGAGCTTGGGACTCTTGCTTCACAGGCTCTTCTGTTTGCCAGAACAAGCCTGGTACAGCCTGGAATTGGAATATCCCATTACTGCATCTCTTTCTTGCCTCCTTTCCCCCCACCCTGCCCAAGTTCTAAAACCCACAGGCAGACTTGCTAATCTGTGTAAAATACTGTGAAAATGGGGAAGTGGATGCCCCTGGCAGCGGGGGTCCCGCCTTGTGCTGTGTGGAGGAGATGTGGAGGGGCTGCAGCCACACCAGCCCTGGGGCACCCTGTGCACAGGGACTGTGTGAGTGCTCGGTGCCTCTGGCCACAGGCCAGGGCTGCAGCTCTGCTATGCTGTGGGCACAGCTGGCTCTTCCCCAAGATGTGACCTGCAGGGAAAGCACCTGGCCACTGAATGAAGGCACTTGCACCCCTCTGAGGGCTGCCTGACTGGCTCTGGCCACAGACCAAGTGTCTCAGTGCCCAATTCGGTGTGTCAATGCGGAGCCCTGGCATTTAGGCAAAGCCTGGCCGTGTCCTGAGATCCCAGGGAGGGTCCGTGGGCTGTCAGCAGCAGCGGGGCTCAGGGCAGGGGCTGCTGGCTACCACTGCCCTGTGGGAAGGGCGGGAAGGGGGCAGGGAACAGCTCGCTCTGCCTGTCAGATTAATCTTCAGCTGTTTACTTAAATCCTCAGTGTTTCTTCATTTGTTTGTTTAAGAGTTTTCTTGCCAAAAAAGAGCAAAAGGAAGAAGGGAAGCCGCCTCTGTTGGCCACCCTTCCTCAGTGAGGATGGGCCTGGGGCACGTCATGGGCAGGAGCAGGACTGGGGTAAGGACACCCTGCCTTGCTCTGGTATCTGCTTCAGGATGGGCCATGTTCCCATCTTCTGCGCAATGCCTGACTCTTGTGAGGGAAGAAGTGTCTGAAGGCTCCAGTGAGCCCACTTCTTGCCCCAGGGCTGGCAGGAAGAATTTGTCAGCCCTTCCAGCACCTCCTATACCTACAAATGCTCAGTGCCTTTATTCCCTTTTTGCCCTCTCCCATTTAGTAGGAGTTGGGTTTTGTGGGTAGGAGTTGCAGGTTTTGTCAGCTTTCAGGTCCTGGTAGAATCTGTTCAAGACAGCAGAGACCCAAAAGGCGAGGGCTGGAGCCTGAGTGTTGGATTTCCATGTGACAATGTCTGCTACAGAGGACTCAAAGGCTATTACGGTGATATGCTTGAGGTATTAAAGTACAATAGCGGCAGGAACTGCCCAGATTTTGTCTTGACATTAGAACAAGAGATCTTGCCTCATGTCTGCTGCTTCCCAGGGCTCACCAGGTACAGTGGCAGTAGTTGCAGAGCTGTGGGTGCAAGACTGCACTGTCACCACCTGCAAGGGCTTGGAAAAAACGCAGAAGTGAGACTTTGATCTGTTCAACTTGCAGCTTCTCTCGCAACTTTTATGTGACAGAGTCATTCCTTTATGTAGTCCAGTTAGAGTCCCACTGAGAAAGGGTAAGTTACAGCAAAAGCTTTCCATCAATGGATTGTGTTGTTCATGTTCCCTGTCCCCACCTGCAAACATGGCCATTTAAATATTCCATGGGCTGTGGGCAGAGCTCCAGTGAGAACAAACCTCTGGGCTCCAAGGTTGGATTAGGGACATGTTCAGAGAATGACATCTGAAAACAGGATGGCTGGGAGCTGCAGCAGAGCAACGAGGGGGCTTTGAAAGAGAGAGGACTCTAATCCTCTCTGCTAATAAGGAGGCAGCTGCTTCCAATGTATCAGGCTTGGCAGGCGCTGCTTTGCTGCTCCTGGGTTCTCTGACAATGGCAGAGAAGCACAAAGACCCAGCTGCTTCCATGTGGTTGGGGAAGAGCCACGCATTTGGTTGGGGAAGGGTGAAACAAGAACATTTTGACATGCACGTCAGCAGGACGAGCACCATTTAGTGCCTGATGCCAGCACAGCGCCGAGCGGGAATGCGCGCACAGACTTGCAAATCTCTGCTGCTGGCAGGGCACCAGCCAGGAGGGCAGCTGGATCTGTGCTGTCCATGGGCAGTGCTGGGGCCTCACTGGTGACAGGACAACTTTGGGCAGGGTGGAGGAAGTGAGGGTCCCCCAAGGCAGCTCTCGTGCACAGTAATATCTCTGGGCACACCGGGACCGAGCACGGGAGCAATGACCTGCACAGAGGGTGAGTACTCAGGACGTGTTGGGACTGGCAGATACAGCGAGGGCTGCCACTTTAGAGCACATGAAGTGCTTTTTCCCCCAAAGTAACTTGCTTAACTTCCTCATAAAAAATGGCATCTACTGCCTGTCCTACTCTGCAGGAATGCTGGTGATGAGAGCCTGTGCTAGACCCATCTCCAGTGTGAAGTGCCCAGGTCTGGAATGAGTCCTGGGTAGGAGACAGGGGGGACTGGATGGATGGAGTGTAGTTTTTAGCCAATTTACTGTTCCTTTACAGTCAGCCCTCCTGGCTGCTGGAGTAGCTGTCCCAAGGGCACTGTGCTCACAGCGGGGCTGTCAGGACACCCTCCTGCCTGGACATCCTCATCCCCAATGGCAGTCACTGCGTGGCGTGCACAGGTTACTGCAGCAGGAAAAAGCTACAGAGCAGCCAGGTGGGAATGCTGGCTCCTGGATATTGGATGCCTGGCATGCAGCTTTGTGTTCTTACTAAGTTCTGTCAAAAGTATGTGGATTTCAGCATGTTAGTGGGGATTTTCTACTCCTCACCCCTTCCGTGCAGACAGGACATTTCATTCTTGCTCATCTCTTGTTTGAGTGACAGTCAAACACGTGTTGATTTGGAGCTTTGATTGTCACCACAAGGCTTCGGGTGGGTTACAGTCCGACGGTTCCACCACAGACCCCAATCCAGCACCCAGAGCTTGAAGGCCAAGGCAGGAGGGGAAAAATCAAAATGTCAACAGCCACATCTCTAATTCCATGTCCCATTTAGCAAGCTGTGGAACTGTGAGCATGAGCTCATGCTCTCATGATGTCTCATGTCTCATGAAGGGCCCTGATGGCAACTCAGATAAAACCTCAGGGCTGCAGGGAAACCTTAACAGCAGAGTCCATGCAGAGAATTCCGTTCCTACTCCACCTCCCACTGGAGAACTGGAGCTGCAGCAGTGACTGCTCCAGGGTTTCTGGGCTTTCCGAGCACCCCACCAGCTCCAAACTCTTACAAACATAAACCACCTCCTCAAGCAAGAAGACAGCTTGATCACTTAAAACTTTGGGGGTTTTTTTTCCAGTTTTTATTGAGTGAAAATGTCAAACCTTGCATCAGTCATGCAAAAAAAAAAAAAAAATCTCAAATAAATAAAACACATATATTAAATTTCTAATAGCACTAAATTCAAGTGGAAAAATATTCAGTTCTTAATAATGCAGGTGCTGAAGAGACCAGATTCAAGTAAATCAGAGCACACCATCCTGTTTAGGGTGTTTTTTTTTCACTTTCTGCATTTTTGTCTCAAAACCTATATATATATCTATATATCTATATATATGTATATACATATAGATATATACACACACACATATATATGTGCATACATATTATTTTTATATTTATATATATACACATACATATTTATAAAACATTAAAAAGAGCATTGGTGGTTCAAGCATTTATTTCCCCCCCTCCCCCATGGAAAGAAAAAAAACAACAACAAAATAAAATAAAATTACACATTTAAAATTCAAAATGAGCTAGCAATGGCTTATAGTCCTAGTGTGCAATATGGATATTACAAAAGGCTAGAATCCTCCCTCATTGTATTTTTTTTTTAATTTTTTGTGGGGGTTTTTTTTTTAGGTTTTTTTTTTGTTTTTTTTTTTTTTTTTTTGCTACATTGGAAAAATTTTTTGATTTTTTTTTTCTTTAGAAAATTCCTTCCACGCAGACTTTAATCCAGTTGAGTTTGTGGCTAAAATGAACAATTTAGTCAATATTTTTTATTTATTTTTTTTGCTCTTCAGTAGTGAATGGTAGCAGAATCAGGAGGGTCCATCTCAAGGTTTATTTTGTTTGATTTTTATCTTGTTTTGGACAAAATAGTTCCATTTCATCTCTCCTCTTTCCCCTCCTAATAGAGCCAGCTGAATCTCCCTCTTTCTCTGGTCATTCTTTAGACAGTCCCATTGATATGAGAGCTTGGAATGACAAACCACCCACTCTGATGGGGTCGTTGGGCTGCTGAGGCCCTTGTTCAGAAAAGCACTTAAGCTCGGGCTTAAACCTGCGCCCACTCAGAGTCATCTGCTTAAGGGTTTTGCTGAATTAAAGCCTGAACATGGCAGAATAAAAAGCTGGGTTCAACCTTCTTTTGTTGTTGTTGCAAACAGAGACAGTGTAAGAGTTACAGAAACAGGACTGGGAGAAGGAGGGGGTCAGGCTGGCCGGGTGGCCGCTGCACTGCCAGGCCACCTGACCCTCTCTGGGGGCCAGGCCCTGCTCAGGGGTCACCTTTAGCAGTAGCCTGCTGGGAAAGAACCCTCATTCCCTGCGCCAGCTCCTAGAGAAGAGGTGACAGAAGTTTGGGAGAAGGACTGAGATGTTAGGGAGAAGTAGGATGCCTGGGGGGAGAAAATGGTGTGCATAGATAAACATGGGCCCTTCTGGCACACTCAGCCCCACGGGACGAGGGACATGGGGCCCCATCTGGGATGGGGCATCCTTGTCCAGCACTGCCAGAGCCACTGGACATCTCTCACCCCTTCCTCCACACACTTCTGCTTTCCCCAGTGTTGTGCAGTGACTCAGTCTGTGGAGTCTGGTGAGATGTGACAGGGGAGAGGTAAATCACTGTGTCACAGTGCGGGTTCCCAGCTCCCAAGAGCAGGGACACGAGCGGCCCAGGGCAGCTCCGTGTGCCCGGGCAAGACACTCCCAGGAGGGCTTGGTCCTGCTCCCACAGTCACTGACAGATCCTGGTGATTTTGGCGGTACAAAACAATCACATCTGCTTTGCAAGATGTAGCTTGTGTGAATTTAAGGATTCCTCCTGGAGCCCATCACCATACTATCTAAGTAGCTGAACACAGGGAAAATGTACAAATACAGAACCTGCAGCAAATGCTAGTAAAGTAAAATCTTTTTGCCCCATCCCATTTTGAGAAATTCCAGGGCATCATTCCATCATTCTACCCCAGGAACGTGAGCTTCATTCTATTCAAGAATGGGGTTGTGCTAGGAAACACATAGCTGAGGGCAGGGGATATACCAAACAAAACAAAAACAAACAAACAACAACAAAAAAATCCCTATAAAAATAAAAGCCACACAAATAGCTGATAGAGGAAAAGAACTCCAAAGAATTAAATAAACTACAAACTAGTGATAATATTTCATTTGTTTTCATTTGTTTCATCTCTACAAAATTCAAGTTAGAGTTAGGAATCGTGCAGGTCCGGTCAGTGCTGGGAGTGTGAAGTCAGCCTCAAAACACAGCATTAAGACGCCCCTCCTCTGCCACCCCTACAAACATACACTACATTGAAAGAGAGGAAAACAAAAAAAAACCTCCCCCCCCCAAAAAAAACCAACCAAACAAACAAACAAAAAAAAACCAAACCACCAACCCAAAAACCCCCCAAAATAAACAAAAAAATTCCCAACCCCCCCCAAAACACACAAAAAAACCAAACTAAAACAAAACAAAAACAAACACACACATACACACACACACACACACACACACACACACACACAAAAAAAAAAAAAAAAAAAAAAAGGGGAAAAAAAAAAGAGAGAGAAAAAAAAAAGAGAGAGGAAAAAAAAAGGAGAATAAAAATTGCACAAAATTAACCATATGTAAGGGCTAGCCAGAAGGCAGGTGACACCTCCCCCTCCACCCCTGGCATTGGTGGTTTCTCTTTTGTTCTATATATAGTAATAACCTTTACAGGAAAAATACTGTACAACTTTTTTTTTTCCTTTCCTTTTGAAATATTAGCTGAACATTCTGTCCCCACATTTACACAGCTGAGCTGCTTGTTTATAAATCAGACCTGATCTGCACCAGTTCCTTAGGGAAACACCAAAAAAAAAAAAAAAAAAGCAACCTAAACTTCACGAGACCTTTATCTGTCCAGGGTAAAAACAAATCCTAGGGATCCCTTAGAGCTGAAGAGCTCATGGAGCTGAGGAGGGGAGTGGGTGCCTGCATGGCATAAAAAAAAGTTTGTTTTTTTTTTTTAAAAAGGACAAACCGCAGATTAATCTGGTATATTTTAAAACTGGCACCAAAATAACTATCACAATTAATTCATACAAGTCCTTCTGGTGCCCTGGTGTGTGTAGACAAGCCCTTTCAGGCTCAGGCAGGGATTTGGGGTCAAAGAGCTCCTGTCACACCTGCCAGAGTCCGGGACAGTCCTGTAGTGTGTGCTCCTGGAGCAGGCCAGGGAAAGATTGCAGGGCAGAGCCTGGAACCAGGGGAAAGCCCGAGCAGCTGGAGGTGGCAGGTCTCAACACAGTGCAGTTTAATTGCTTATGCAGTGCCCAAGCCCTCAGCCCTGCTTGTCAAAGTATGCCCAGATGGCCCAGACCTGCAGCAATTCTTAGGGGGCACCTCCCAGCGCCAGGGTCTCTGGGCTGTGGGGCTGCAGCAGGGTCTGTAAGTGCCAAACCCAGGTCCTGCTGCTGAACAGGGCTGTCCCCTGCCTAGAGCCGAGCTGAGAGCGTGCCCTGCCAGCGTCACCTGAGAGCTATGTGCGTCACAGACCGGCGTGTCTGCAGGACAGGGCTGGGGACCGGGGCCTGGGGCCTGGGACCTGTCCTGGTCCGAGTGCCCGGGGCAGAGCAGGGCCCTTTCTCAAGGCTGTTTTAGTGACCAGGACGCTCCTGTGCGAGCTTGGTGCTCCCTGTGCTGCACCACGGGGTAGGGGCAGCTCACAGCTCCTGAGATGGGGATACTGAAGCACCACGAAAACGCCTCACCCTCCACAGAGAGGAAGCACTTAGGAGTTGGGATGAGATGGAACTGGATGGCAGCGTAACCCCAGTCCTCCAGTGTGACAGACCCTTTAAACTGCCTGCTGTGTTCTTCCCAGGTTACTTCAGCTAAATCCCTACAGTCAGAACAGCAGGGATGAGGTGTCCTACGGAGAAAGTGTAGACTGAGAAAGTTTTACAATATAAATAGCATTCAAAATTATTAACAGTAAAAAGGATCTGGAAGAACAGAGGAGTGTCCCATTCCCACCCCTGCTCATTCATTAATGCATCCTCATTTATGTGACAATAAATACCCACTCCCACCCTGGCTGTCTGATGCCATTTAATGCTAGAGGAAGAAGGGGGAAGGGTGGAGAGAGAGAGCACACTCCTCACCCCCTCCTTCCCACTGGCAAAAGCTGAGCTACTTGTCTTTGTGACACCAATTCCTTTAATTTTATATATGTGTGTATGTGTACATTATATAGAGAGACACACACACAAATATATATTTGTAAAATTCATTACCTCTTGTTCCCACCCACCCCCCTCCATGAAGTGGAGATAATTATTATTATCGTACAACTGAAAAAATAGAAAAATAAAACCCAGAAAGAAAACTGGGGGGATAGAGCCCCACCCATAAAAAAGGGTCCCCAGATGGGCAAAGGCCCCACGCACCGTGCAGGGAGCAAGGAAAAGCAGTGGGTACCCTTAGGGTTCATGTCCCTGTAAAGGGTATATTTTGCTGCATCCTGCCCCCTTGTTCCGGGATCTGCAGAATGGAGTGATGCAGCACCAGTCCTGCTGCGAACCAATCTCTTCTGGGGCCTGGGGAGGAGCAGAGGTTTCCTTCCTTCCTCTCTCTCATTTGTGGCACAGAGTTTTTCATTTGCCATCCCCATCTTTGTTCTCACCTCATACAGGGTCGTCTAAGTAATTCTGTGTAAGAGAAAAACCAAACCACTGCCGTTGCTGTCTCTAGGATTAAGGAGAAGCTGCTGGAGCAATGGTGGAGGCTGAGGCAGCAGCCGGAGCTGGAGCAGGGGCAGGAGGTGGGGCTGGAGTGAGGGCTGGCTCGCCCTGTGGCCTGGAAGCATCGCCATGGTCTGTGGAAGAAGCACACTCCTCTGGTTCTCCATCTTCTTTAGTGGCCAGACCTTCAGGGTCTGGCAGCGATTCTTCAGAATCTGTGTTCAGGTCTTCCTCCTCCTCATCCTCCTCATCATCATCATCGTCATCCTCCTCTTCATCATCCTCCTCTTCTTCATTCATCTCCTCCTCATCGTCCTCTTCATCCTCCTGGGAAGAGTCATCCTCGTCCTCCACATCAGCAGAGCCAGGTGCCCCTGCACCCCTCTCCTGCGGCGCGGCCCCGGCTCTGCTGGGGGACGGGCCCTCGCTGACTTCTGCCTGCTTCTTGCTGAGGTCCAGGGAGTCACTGAGCCCCACACCGGCCGCATTCTGCAGGAAGAAGAGGGAGCTGTTGTTGTCAGTGCTGAGGTTGAGGGAGCTGTCCAGGTTGATGGAAGAGTTCTGGATATCATACTCAAGAGTGGAGTGGGCAAGGCCCTCGGGGCCGGGAGAGATGGCAGGCAGTTCCCCTCGCTCCTGCTTCTCGTGTTTGCGCTTGTGGGAGTCCATCTGTGACATCCCCACCACGGTGTGTTTGCAGCCAGGGTAGGTGCAGTGGAAATGGGAGCACTTGAGTTTGTACTTGCAGTCAGGCACCTCGCAGTCCACGCTGGAGCTGAACTGGCAGAAGCCAGCAGCGCTGATGACATCCTGCTTGCCGTGGTGCTTGCGGTGGGCTGTCACCTTGGTGCTGTCAGTGCAGCGGAAGCCGCAGCGCAGACAGTGGAAGTGTGTGCTATTGCCAGAGAACTGACAGTCTGGGAAGTTACAACTCAGTGAAGACTTGAAGCGTTTGAAATCATCCAATACTAGGTTGTCAACACGGTCATGGTGCTGGGCGTGCTTATACATGTGGGTACGGCCACAGAACTTGTAGCCGCAGTTCTCCCGTGTGCAGTGGTAGTGGGTAACCTTGAGAGAGAACTGGCAGCTGGAGTCCTTGCAGTCCTCGTAGAGGTCATAGCGCCGAAATCCCTCCAGCATCATCCCTTCGTCCAGCATCTTGCGTGAGGACGCGGTCTTGCGGCGCTTGCCAAATGGGGACATGTCCTCAATAATCCAGAAACGCTTCTTGGCCCCCGAGGCAGTTGGCATAGTGATGGTGTTCCCTGAGGAGAGAAAGTGCAGAGCGGTGTTGCTGACAGCCAGGTCTCTCCATCTCCCAGCCGTCCTGGCAAGCTCTGTGTTTGCCAAGACGCAATGCTGCAACGGTTCCCACCCCACAGCTCATCCCTCGAGCTCTAAGGGAGCCTCAACTCCAGACCGTGGGCTAGCTGATGCCTGCTGGACATCACTTCCTCACTCTTCAGCATATCCTGCCTTGTCTCTGATTGCTGCTCTGGCAGACCTGATCTTGTACAAATGTTAATTGTTGCTTCTGTGGTTTTGCTACTTTCACAGTTTCTCTTGCTTCTTAATTAATCTCTAGTCCCATTTTCCTCAAATCAGACTTTAATAGGGAGGAGCTGCCTTGTTCCAGTCCAAAGACTGAGGTGTGTTACTGCAGTTCACTGGGGCGGTAAAAAGAGTCGCAGTGTGTTAAAAGCTTGTACGTGTTCACTCTTTCCCCCTGTCCAGGCTCTTGTAATACCCTACGATTGCCAAGGACAGGCAGGAAGTGAAGGAAGATCCCATGCATGATTAGAACTGCAACAGGAGGGGGTGGAATTTATAGAAACAGGATGGACTTTGGCCAGGAGACTGCAACATCCCTCACTGTAATGAGCCCACATATCACAATGAGTGCACTTAGAAAGACAGATGGACAGATGTTCAATGGGGCTAATTCTCATCATCACTAACCAGTGGACTCTGAGAGAAAATACCAGTTCTGCACCATTCCCTTGGGTCTCAAAAATTCCACTATGCCCCTAGTATAAATAAAGATCCCTCATCTATCTTCCACTTTGATTCACAGGGCCAGCGTAAGTGGCTAGTGCTCATGTCCCCTAGGATCATACTGACATCAAGGACTTGACCTCAATGTATCTATTAACTTATTTTCTTCTCTGCTTGCTGTTTCCAGAATCAACCCATGATCTCCAGTACCAATATGCAGCACAGACAAGGTTGGAGGCAAGATTTTCTCAGCAGGTGCAGAACTGTGAGTGTAATTAGAAATTATAGCTTGCAACTAACACATACTGGGTTTTTTTGACTCTCTTCCTGCTGAAATTGCCATCCTCTTGAAAGAGGCACAATTTGTGACACATGGTGTGGGGGGCTCGAGAACCCAGTGCAGTCTGCATTGCTGTCTGGGAGACTGAAGGGACAGTTGACTGGTGCAGAATGACTTCCTTCCTGGCTGGTGCACAGGTATTAGAGGTGATGCCCCCTCAGGGACCACCCTTCATGAGAAGGTGGCGACCACTGAAGGAAACCTCCCACACAAGCCAATGGGATTGGCGGCAGGAACCGCCTCTCCCACACAGCTGGGCCGTGCAGTTTGTGGGATAAGCAAAGAACAAAAGGTTTTCCTACACCATTTGTTAATTAATGGCTCTTGTGGTCTGACTCTGGACACCAGCTCAGGTCATCCATAGTGAGACCATCTGAGTGACACGGTAGAAACTGCATGCTAAGGCTGATTTAACCAGCTACCAGTTAAAGAATAACTTTCTGTCACTGGAGATTTGAAATTGGCAGGCTCTTAACTACAGAATCTGTGACCAATTTACTCTCTGCTCTCCCCTAAACATCTGGTATTGTAAAATCCAGTTCTTCACTCCCAGCCAACTCATGTAAGTGCAGTGGTGCCTGGACAAGTTGCTCCTGTTCAGATTAACTCCTTTTAATAAAATTTAAATGAAATGCCATAATTTTTTTTTTTTTCCCAAACCATCAAGTTCCTTAGCATTAATTAATAAGTGCTCATAGTGCCTGTCTTTGGATGGGAATATGGGATAACCCATCTTGGAGAAAAGGCTCTGTATGGGAAATAAGTAGAATTTACATTTTACCTGTTTAAAACTCTGTTATCTATATAGCTTTTAAAACAGTTCAAACAGATGTGCTTAAAACTTTAGTTGAAAACCAATTCTGTTTTCTCATACAGGCAAAGTTTTGGAGTAAGAGCATAATGAAGAGAGATGACACCTTGGTGCACTCTCCTCTTTTGCCCATATTCAGTCCCCGCATCCTGTGGAAGATTACAAGCCTCAATGGATGTGATCCCCACCAAGTCTCAATGGTAAGTGTTTACCACAAGCTTATTTCTTTAACCACAAACACTGTCAGCATTCACCAAACTATACCAAGGTAAAAACAAAAGACATTTTAAAATATTTGATTAGAGGAAGCACAGCACAAGGTTAAAATGTTTCCAGCTGCATGCAATCCAGTTAAAAAAGAAGCAGAGAGTTTCTTGTGATTTTTGTTAATCGGCACACACTCCTCTGGACAAGGCAAGGATCCTTCTCCTGCCAAATCCCTTGAGAAAAACCTATGAACTGGAGTTGGAAACCTGTGAAGTTGGTCCTCCAGCCATACTCCCAACCTTGGATTTACTTATTGCTAAAACTGGCAGGAAGAATGACTGGGACATTTGTAGGCTGCCAGAAGCCTCAAAAATGTGAGCTTTAAGCACAAAGATGTCCTCAATTAACCAGAAAAGAGCTAGGAGTTGGGAAAAGAAGCCAAAAATGAGACACACCCTAAAAGCCATTCCCAGATGGAATGAGAATATTCAGCCTGAGACATCTCTGATCTTACACATGGGATCATGGCAGCTCAAAACTGAAAGCTATCTGTATTTCTGCAGCTGATTAAAGCAGATATAAATAATGAGTGTGAGAAACAGCTTGACCTGTCTGATGAGGTCATCATGTGACACTGTCTGTACTTCATTCCTCATCCTGGGAAGGCACCCCTGAACTTTGTGGCTTCACATGAAGTTTGCAAGACCAATTGAAACACGTGACCTGGGTACCTCATCAGACATTCACCTGCTGAGATTTGGGCAGCACACTACGGCAGGCACTGGACTGGGTGGCCTGGAAGATCTAACCAAGAAGTCCAAGTCCCCTTAATGCCACAATGAGCAAAGGTTTGCTCTGTGGCCGCTTTGAGGTTACCAAGACACTGAAAATGCATTTTAACTGTGGATTTTGTTAGGCTTTTCTCATAGTTAGGAACTAGTGGCAATTGTTCTGTTACCCACCCAAATGTCTGTGAAGGTTTGTTTCCCCTTGGTTGCGGTTACTGTGTCAGCAAGGAAAAGGAGCAGGCATGGATGGGCCCTTGGAAAACATTTGGTAAGGCAGAGAGCAACCTTTGCTGCTCTACCAACCCATAGGTGCAGAGAAAAAACATGGGCAGGGTGAGTGGGGACGGAGCTGGGCACAGGACATGGAGAGAAAGCAAAGAAGTGTTACCTGCTGCATCCTGCACTAAGGGAACGTCACTTTTTACTGGAGTTGGAGTGGCAATGATGGGCGCAAACCCAGCGGTGCTGGCGGCAGGCATGACAATGCCTCTGCTGGCTCCCAGAGTGGCACTGAGCAAGGAGTATGAGAGACAAGATGGAGAGAAGAGATAGGGGAGGGTGGGAAGGGGAGACCTAAGCAGGGCTTGTGGGAAAGATGGATGCAGAGATGCTGGTGGAGGTTGTGGTGCAGTGTGGGTTGCATCATCGTCAGCAGCAGTAGCAGTAGAAGGAACCAGGCAGCCTGGAGAATGTGGAGAGAAAAAAAGCAGAAAAAAAAGGAAAAAAAAGAAAAGAAAAGAAAAAACAATAAAACAAAACCAACCAACCAAAAAAAAAAACCAAACCAAAACAAAAAAAAAACCCACCAAAAAAAAAACCCCACCAAAAAACCACCAAAACAAAACAAGAAACAGAAGAATTGAAATGAGAACCCAAGAGCAGAAGCAATATGATGAAAATGGAAAATACATTCACAAATGTATGGAACAGAACTGCAACAGAGAAGAAACAGAAGGTGAGGAATTGACAGCACCAGGAAGTGGAGAGTTGTCTCTGCAGGAGATAAGGTGGCTTTATGGTATGGGGGAAGAGGCACAGACTTTCAGGCAGGAATTCTGGATACATTTGGCCATTCTGGTCCTATAGGGTTGCTGCCTGCTTCAGTCAACAGCTATAAGGGTGCTCCAGCACTTGGGGTGGGTGGAGCTGCTCCCTACCTGGAGAGCAGTGGGGGGCATTTCCCAGCAGTTGAGCCACTACTGACACAAAAGAGAGTGCCAGGAACCACTGCCCCAACAGAACCCTCTGGAGGTGCCATAATGTCGTGGGGCCAGTGCCATGACCCAGCAGTGCTCCTACAATGTGACTGTGCTGTCATGGCCTTTAACTGGGGTGGGAAAGAAAACCGGGAAAATGTGTACGGAATTAAAGCAAACTGAGGCAGGCTATGCTGAATATCCCACTTAACCCTGGGAAGGACAGCTGAGAGATCCCTGGTCGTCACTATACGATGGCAAAATTCCTACCAGGTACTTGACTCTTGACAAGCTGACCCTGTAATGCAGGGCTGGGGCAGACAGCTCTGCGTGATCTTGGCAAACAGGGCAGGGAGTTACTTCCCAAAAGAGGGGATGAAAGGGGTCTGCTCTCTGCAACTGCACAAAGTGGAACAAGAGTTTTTGGGTGAGGAAGGGAGCTCAGTGAGCTGCTGTTAGATATTGCTTTCTGAAGATGTGATAGGCTTCATCCCCTGTGTATGTCATATCTGCTGTTGTGCTTTACCACTACAGTAAAGTGCCTGACTTCAGATGCTGCTTGAGGAAATACAAAGAGGTACCAGAGGAAATGCCAAGTACAGAAGGGGCCCACACCTCCTTTTTTTTTTCCTAGTCTTTTTTTTTTTTTAATCAGCTATTAAAATAGACCCAACTCCAAGACCCAGGATAAAAACCTCTCTTAATGGGAGGAGAAAGGTGTGCTGCTAGTTCCTGGATGCTCGAGGTGTATATTTTGATGGACCTCTCCTCTCAGGTGCTGGAGAGAGCTGGGTTAGTGTGAGGCACTCCTGAAGTTGGCACAGTGTGTGTTTAAAGGTGCAACTGTCTCTTGGCCTCTTTTTCTATCTCCCAGGAGAGCAGGCAACTGATGATTCATTTCACACACACTCTTCTCCCTTACCTGCTGATGTACTTTCATTGCCCACTGGAGTGCTGGAGCAGCTGCGGTCCATATTGGAAGATTCAGAGGAGATACCCCCAGGGCTACAACCAGTGTAATCCATGTACTCTTCTGTTTCAGTGTCCATCATGCTTGGGGGTCCCTGAAAGGAAGCTGGGGTTCCTGATGAGGCTGGGCTGGGTGCCATGCTGCCAACCTGGGGGAGATTTTCATTTCTTGGAGTGTGGCCAATAACCTGCAGCAGGAAAACAAGATGGGGACTTTCATACCAAAAGCAAGAGATCAGGACCAAAACCATCTGTCGGCACATTTATCTCCCTCTGCCACAGTTCATGAGGGATAGCTGGCACATGCTTGCGAGTGGAACCCACGGCACTGGGGCCAGGAGCATGAATCCTCCTGTACTAGGAGCTCAGAGCATTAAACCTGGCACATGCATCCTGGTATGTGAATTGTGCTGCACTCGGGAGCTGGGAGTGTTAATCTTGGCACCAGCATCCTGGTATGTGGGTTCTGATGCGTTCACAAAGAGGAGGTGTTAATGTTGGCATTGCCCCCTCACTGTGTAGGTCCTGCCACAGTTCCAGATGCTGGAACCATGCCCGAGTCATGTGAGTGCCAACACTGCATGTGGATCTACAGCTTCAACACAAGGAGTTACCTGAGTAGGAACACGATCAAAGTTCTTCCCCAGCATCCTTCTCATATGCTTCCTGGCATGGGATGTCATTTGGTGCTTGAGCAGGAAGGAGAACTGGCAGCCCTCTCGGATGCAGTGGAAGTGGCTGTTCACCTGGTTGTATTTGCAACCTGCAGACACAAAAACCATTTTATGTTGCATATGAAGGTACTGGGAGAGAGCAGGACCAGAGGGGAGGTGATTGGACAGGACAGGGCTGCTGTCCATGTGGATTTCTGATGGACTGAACATCATCAGTGGTCATGGGTTATTCAGGAACAATCTTGAATGAAAAAAACCCAAACCCACGATCTACAGCCTGCTGAGCAACTGCAAGAGAGGATTACAGTGTACAGAGAACTAAGACATGAGCCTGAGCCTAGTCCCATCCCTCTTTGTGCCATTATAAAGGAAGGAACATTGCCATTACATCTAGTAGTGCCTAATGCTCTTCAGTCTTAGCTAGTGCCTTTTCTTTTACAACAAGAACAACACCAGGACATTTAGCTGTATCATATAAGCTACAATCAAAATACACGCTCATAATTAGATTAGGAATGAAAAGTTCTTTTTCTTTTTTTTCCCCCCTCTAGCTGTGCTCTCAGAAAAGCAGTCTCATAGCAGCTCTGGCTCTGGACAGTGTGTGTGCTCTGGTCAGACCGGAATGAGCCAGGAAGTGTTTACTGCCTCTCCAAAACGGTTGTGTAATAGGGGCAGCTACTGAACAACAAACAATTCATATGGGTTCTGGCATAGAACACCACACATTCTGCTCCCCGTGCCAGGCGTGCACATATCATTAATGGACAGCCCCGAACAGCAACACTGCAGAGCTGATAAACAATGGCTTGTCATAGTTCAAACACAGCTACATCAGTGATCAGGATCTGCTGTTTCCCACCCTCCCCTGGCCATACCCTCAGATACACAGAGGCAGAGACCTAGAGACAGGTTCACTTTTATTTATCTAGCTACATCCATCCACCTTTACTTATATGTGTATGTTTCACCTCTCTCTCCCCAATCATACACACTTATATAATTATACACACAGAAACATACATTGAAAAAGTCTCTCATGTCTGTTTGTTCACAAACACTCACAGGCCAGCACCTGCTATCTATAAATACACAACATAAACCCCAGGAGTGTACACAGATGTAGAAATGCATCCACATGTTGGTGAAACCATACACACCTGCACCATCCTAGCACACTGCCTCCATCTATGCAGGCAAATGTAGAGTGCTGGCTAAACGCGCGTCTACTGCACAGCAGGGCCAGCTTATAGGCAAATGTACATACTCTGGATGCATGTACCCCATCCCTCCCAAACCAAAGCCTGCAGCTGCCTCGCAGCTCCTGACTCCCCCAGCTCATATGGAGCTGACAGCCAGTGTCTCGTGCAGGCCAAGAGTGTGTTTGTTTAGGTCCCACTTTCCCTACCCCGCCCGCCCTCCCCATCCCTGTGCTCTGGGAACAAAGAGTGCTGCAGGACTGGAACACTACCACAAAGGGCAGGTGAGGGCTTGCCTGTTGCCAGGCATCCCTGTGGCTGGTGTCACATATCACTGCCCTGCTTTGTCTAGCCCCTGCTATCACCTGAAACACCAAAAGGTGAGTAAATAACAGCAACTGCTGAATCTACTGCCATGTGTATGCAAACAGGACCTAAGTAGGTACTGGCTGTGCTGTGTTGACACTCATTACCCTGGGTACCACAATCAAACTTCCATTTGGGTACAAATTCTTGATGTATTCAAAGCTGAAAAGTTTTGCTCTGGTTACTGTGGCTGTTGTACTGTAGTGGGAAGGAACAGCACCCAGAGGTGTTATTCTGAACCTTGTTTGGTTCCAGCCTTTGCTCCAAACAGGAGTGATAGGGAAGACCCGGTCTTATTTAGCCATTTGACTTTCAGTATGCTGCACTAGCACTGGTTAAGAAAAAAAAAATCCTCCTAAGAGCACCCTTAAATTTCACCCAACACAAACAGTAGGTCTAAAAGACTACAAAGTATTAAAAAAAAAAAAAAAAAAAAGGCTTTGACAATTAGATAAAAAGCAGAAAAAAAGAGGAAGCTGTATGTCCAGACAAATTCATATGCACAGTTCTCTCTGGTACAGTTTTTGTTCATTTACCTTGGGTCTATTTGTGAAAACATGCTTCAACCAGACAGACCAGGAACTGCTTTACGTTTTGTTGCCTTTCTTGTTCAGTGATTTAATGACCAAATATCTCTTAAGCATAACTTACAGGTTCTAACTTATGGCATTCTTGGCCTGGACATGGGACACACCACATGAGAAACGAAACAAAACTCACCTAGTCTGCCACATTCTTCCCGCTTGGTAAAATACTTGAAGCCGTTGGCTGCCCTTCTCTCTGCCTTCTCATGTTTTTTCACGTGCCAGGGCAGCTTGGTGGTGATGTTAGTCACAAAGTAGCAGCCAGGACGCAGACAGTGGTAATGCCCTCGCATGCGGAATTCACAGTGCTGGAGGGGAGCACACAGGCATGGTGCTTTAGGCACATCTAAAACAAATCCACTCTCAACTGCCTGCTACTAATGGTGTCCCTTCTGAGGTGTCAGAGGGGCCTGCACTGATACTCAGACCCCATTTTATCTTCTACAACCTGCCATGCAGCTTGCTCCCTCTCGAGTCTTTTTACATTGCTGTCGTGTACTCTGTAATACACCAGTCTGTGTTGAAGTATCCCAAACCTAACTCATGGCATTCCATGGATTCATCACATATTCACCACAAATTTTTATTCTGTTTCATTTTGTGTCTCTCAGATTATTCTTATTCCCTTGTCCACTTCACCTGAGTCAAAGAAACACAAAAGCATCACTGATTTCCTATTTGATAGAAACCAAATGTTTTTCCAGACTACGTAATTATGATTTCCATGGTTCTGTAGTAAAACCAAGAAAGCCACACACAGTCACACTTCCTGCCGGGGAGTCAGTCTACCTGATCCTTCATCTCCTTCTCCCCAGTCCTGCCAGAACACTGCTCTGGAATGGCTCTTACCTGGTTGGGACAGAGACACTGCAGGGAGTAGTAAGCAAACTGGTCTCGCACATTCACCAGATTATTGTTGGGGTTGATGTGGTCCAGGCAGTGGGATTCTGCTTTGCCAGAGGTTTTGCACACATACTTGCAGTTCCCAAAGAGACAGTGGAAGTGGAATTTGTTGGCATACTTGCAGTCTGTTGCCAAGCAGGGATCACTGGAATACATCCAAAACCCAATCATCACCTTCACTCATTTCACACATTTGTTTCTTTGCCAAGATTTAATTCAAGGGGAGCCCAAGCTGAAGCCTCTGTTCCAAACATGGCCCACAGATTTCCCATAGCCACCTTCCTCTTCAGGGAAATTGAAGCTGGCAACATTACTGCAATTCCACCCAGCTACTGCACTTACTTGATTAGGACTGTTAGAACACAGCAATGCATGGTGGGTTCTGTAGTCTTTGAGGGCCACTTTTCCAATGCAAAGTTCAAAGGAAACACGACCCAGGCGTGGCCACTGCAGGATGCCAGGGATTCCCCTGATCTGACAAAACCAGCACTGCCCTTCTCATCAGCTAAATGGGTTTGGTACCTTCTGCCCCCAACTCAGTCCATGGATTTCTTCATTGTCAAACATACTGCAAAGATACCTGCATTTCTGCGCAGCTCTCGCAAGGGACAAAACAGGGATTGGTGATAGATCACCAAGTTTATCTATCTTCTAAACTCATGCCTGAAAGTGCTCTCAGATGCACTCAAATATCTTAAAGTATTTCCTAGACTTTAAAGAAGTAAATTTTCTGTGAGGTCAAGCCCCGAGTACTTTCTAGACACGTTTTTCAGTGGGTGAACAGAAGTGTAGTATTGCAGCTCCGAGAAGAGGTACAAAGGGGACTGCAAGGCTGGGGAGGATAGAAGGAGGCAAACAGCAGCAAAAACTTACTTCTCCTGGAATTGGAGAAATCCAGGTTTGACCTGAGGCTTGGCGTTCTCCAGGGAAGTTGTTGCCAAGGGTGAAGCTGCCAGGTTAGGCACTGTTGCTGGGATCTGGGGCATCTGGGGTATGGTTGAAGCCAGCTGCTTCCAAGCAAGTAGTGTGGGAGCAGAGGGCATTGCAGCTGGATTTGGAGTGGGCACATCCAGGGCAGGAGCACCGGCCATGGTGGCAGAAGCAGCAGATGGTGACAAAGGGGCCAGTGAAGCCTTATTCTCAGTAGCAGTTGAGAAGGGAGACTCTGAGTTGCTTTTCACAGTTCCACCTTCAGTTCGGAAGTGAAAACTGCAAAACATGATACTAATTCAGACATAAATTCTTGACAATTTCATGTAATTTGATTAAACATCAACAAGAATGTGGCTGTAAACAAATGGGTGTGGATAAATCCTAAAAAGGGCTCTGGAGAATTTGAGGTAAGATTTAGGGCCTTCCTAAACCGTCTATGAAGAGAAGGGAAATCATTAAGATGGGTGCAGACAGGTGCCAAACCATGCTAGAATTAGAGAAATCTCATAAACACTGCAGTCACTGAGATGAGCTGTGGGGCAGCTTCCCAGGGCTGTTGGGAGGAGCCAGTCATCTCCTGCAGTGAACCAGAGGGAACCATCCAACAGGAGAGACCAACTGTGCTAGCAGATCTGTCTGAAAATTTGCAACATCTCCTTCCCTATAATCCCTTCAGGCTCATGAAGGGCACGTGAATTGGCCACTGAAGGCCTTACTCATCCTTTACTTGGATATTCCATTCCCTTTAAAAGGAACCTGGAGTGGTCTTGAACTGTGCATTGCAGAGCTTTCTCAAGCTCCCCAGACCTCCTGCTCTCCTGCTTACTTGGCGTGCTTGATGGCTCCATCCAGGGTGCTGAAGAGGGCCCCGCATTCCTCCACCACACAGTGGAAATGCACCTTATGGAGAAAGTCACACTGGGCATCGCAGAAATCCTTGGTGCCAAACCTGGCCAAAAGAGACAAGCAGACATCATAGGGAAGGCCCCAGGAGAGAAGTGGAGTTGGAACAGACATTTTTTTTCTGTGGTTTTCAACCCTATTAGCATTCCCACAAGCAACAGACATTCCAGGGAAGCTAGATCCAGAAACCACCCATCCCCTGCCCTGCAGAGGAGGGTATCTCCAAAATGGGAGAGATGAAGCATCATCTGAGCGGCGATAGCAGCCTGTTCTGCAGAAATACTGCACAGCACCATCCCTAATGCACAGAACAACAACCCTGCCATGCAAACCCCAGAGCAAAACCCACCACATTACCCAAGAAATGTCTTGTGTTATCTTGGAGCAAATGGCCAAGAGGGCAAAACCAGCTCAGCGTGGTGTCACTGCTCACCCATTGCTGAGATGCTCTGGACTTAATAAGTGCGGTACAAGTACATGTGATTTCAGGAAACTCCAGAACAAGTAAGAAACACTGGCAGGAAGGATTTGAAATTTAACAAGAGAATCTTGCATAATTAAAGTACAACAAACTACAGTTGCTCTGATGAGCAGGAAAGCAAGAAACAAACAGCAGCCTGTACAGTCCCAGGAGGGACCTCTCACCAATGGGAGGGTAAAGGAAAGAGAAAAAACTTGTACTGGAGAGGGAAGGTCTGTGGATATACAACATGTGCTGTCAGTTATGGCTTGCAGGATGAAGAGTTAGGAAAACAATTGTGGGGTAAGAGAGAAGAAACCACGTTGTTGCAAACTGAAGGTGCTGTTTTTTTCAGAGACAAGAAATGTTGAACCTATAAAGAAGGCCTCCCACAAAAAGGTAGGTGATGAATCAAAAATGGCTGCATTATAAAATTTGCTTTGGATGAGAAAACTAAAGACAAAGCAGAGAATTTGGGATGTAGTGAAGACCTTCTAGAAGAGCAGATAAATGGACTAATTCAAAAAATATAAAAATGCACAAATCAGTCAGTCTGGATGATGTATGCCCCGAAGTGCACTGGAAATTAACTCCCAAACTGATTACATTACCATTTGCTGGTTTTTAAGCCATAGAGAAGTGGGAGGTACCACATAAATTGGGGGGGGGGGGGGGAGGGGGGAAGGAAGAAAGAAACAGTCAAGGTACTGGTTCTTTGAGGGGAATAAAAGACAAGTCACCTTTTGCAATTATCACACCTCTGGCCTTAACTTCTCCTTTCAGTAAAGTAATGGAACAAATATTAAGAGGGAGGAGAAAATCATTAAACATCTAGAGGATAAAGGAACCATGAGCAATAAACAGCATCAGGATTATAAAGAATAAATCTTGCCAGACAAATTTAATTGCCTTTTTTGATAGAATTACAAAATTAGTGGATGAAGGGACGCAATATATTTGGATTTTAGTAAAGCATTTGATTCAGTCTCGCATATGCTTAAAATTAATTCCAATTGGCCTGGATGGAATGCCACCTCATGGCTTGAAACTGGCTGAGGGACCATAAACAAAGGCTGATGACAACCAGCACCACACTGAGCTGGGAGGAGGAGGCATCGTGTGAGTGCTGAAGGAGGACGTGGGTAAGTCTGAGTTTATTTAACACCTTAATTAGTGATCTGGGAGTAAACAGCGTGCTTATGAAATTCACAAAGATACTAAACTGGGAGGAGGTGGCAATATCAGTGCAAGAGGAGAAAAAGAGCACATAGAGGTTTTGCAAGACAAGGGAGAGGGTTCAGAAAAGGAGAATCACGTTTGGAAACAGTCAACAGGTACACCTGGGTGTGGGGGGTGTTTTATACATTGCAGACTCACTAAACAACATTAAAAGCAATTCTGCGTCACAGAGGATAATAAACATGGTACCATACATTACTCTGTGTAGATACAAACAAATTGTGAGCTGCCTGTTTGGGGGCAGGGAGCTTGTTCTGTCAGGAGGGGGGCAATTCTGCACCATCTAGGGGACAACACGAAAGCAACAGGACCTGCAGGCAGAAGGGACTAATGCAGAGTCAGATTAAACGAAGTAAGTAAGCCTGGTTAAATGGAATGCTGAAAATTTGTGGATGTCTGAAGGGGCTGAACTCCAGCTGCAGAGAGGGAAGATCTGCTGTGGTTCAAGGGGATATGAACAGAGCTGCAACAAAACTACAAAAAGTGGAATTCAGGCAGCATACCATGGAAAAGGTGGTGACATTGAAACTTACTATGTAGTAGAATAATGCTCCCAGAGACAAGAAAATAGCCACACTGCCGGACAGAATTACAACCAGACTGGACAAAATGCAAAAGGACTGCAGGGAAGGATCTCACACCAGCCAGGGGCTGATGGACTAGATTTTCTAGTCTTCTCTATTAAAGCCTGTGATTTACAAAGTATGCACTGGCATATGTAGGTGAGTCTCTGTGTTAAGAGCACAAACCTATGTGTCTGCCTGGGTGTATCTGTGTGTGCTCAAAGCACGTGTCTGTCGGGGCATGTGTGTGCATGTGTCTGTATGTGGGTGAGCTTTGTATCTGCTCCATTTTCTTTTTGAGTCTCCTTTCCTACAACAAAAGCAGCAGAAAACATCCCAGCTCTCATACCCTTTTTTCTTATTCCTGTGCCTCTGCATCCCCAAAACTTGATTTGTTTCAGTTGAAATGCCACAGGAAGCACGTCAAGGCTGCAATGACCTGTGTGTAATAACTGGCCACGGTCTCACACAGGTCCAGTGCTAAGAGCACAGCTGCACTGGGTCCCCTGGGCTTGCACAGCAGGGTCATAAGGAGGAGCCCAGGGTGAAGTCCAGAATAACAGAACTGAAGATCTGTGCTCGTATTTGGTTCTCAAGATCCCTTTGCTATCCCCAGCTCCACGCTCTCCTTACCGGCGCAGGTACATCTTCCATGGCTCAGAGAGCTTCTCCTGGACAAGTGCCTTCACTGCCTTGCCCAAGTACTGGGTTGGCTCCCCAGCCCCAGCCTGGCTGCCTTCGCCTTCTGTCTTAATGTTCAGCAGGTTGCCAAGGCTGGCACTGGTCTTGGACATCTGGAACAAGAACAGACACTGCATCAAGCCCAGCACACCGACACAGACATGGCCACCCTCAGGACTGTCCCACAGAGAGCAGTGTCTTCAGCAATTAAAAGACAAGACAAAAAGTCTGTGCAGGCTATTCCAACTGCATCAGCAAAAGTTAATAACACCTCATTCTTCTGCATCTTCCACCCAATCAGCATAAAGCACTCAGGTGCCCATTGAATATTTATTCATGGATCTTGCTCGTAATGAGGTGTCATGTCTACTTTATCCAGGAGGAAACTGAGGTGAAGAGAGACATCTCCTATTTGACAATGGAAAAGGTGTGTGGGCTTCAACAGGAATAGCCCTGTGTAGCTCCTACAAATTGCTGGTGATAGAACTGGTAAACTCTAGTTTATTTGGTCATCTTATCCCAGCCACAAAGATGTCTCCTTTAAAGTGACTAAAGTGTGAGGGTACAAGGATGAAAATCTCATTCAAGTGGGGAAAAATTCTGTCTCAAGTTCCTGGAAAATTCTTATTAACTTCAACAATAAAATCATGTCACTTTTCTGTGCTAAATGGACACATCCTCCACGAAGCAGGACTTGGGACTCAATCTGCATTGCATGAAAAGCTTCAAATAGAATCTACACAGAGAAGGTTTAGAGGTCCAGGTGTATGATGTGCAGGACAGAAAAATTAAGTTACTCAAGCCTGCCTAGAGGGAAAATTTTCTTTCAGAATAAATGCACAATTTCCCAGACTCTTTCTTTCTTTCTCTGTTGTGCTCTCAATAACCTCCAGTAACAACAGCAAATTTCACAGCATGAATAAAATGCAGGATTGGGCCCAATACTTGCACAGGAAACTCCACCCACTTGAGGGTCTAGAAGCCCTTTATAAATACCAGTTAATTAAGCCTGACAGCCCCCTAAATAAACTGCAATAGGCTACAGGAACCCTGGTTATTTGAGGCTCTCTTAAGGCCCCTGAAGGTAAAGCCCCTGCTGCTGTGTGGAGACTGCAACTCTTTATGGCTGGAGTCAGAAATTCAGGTCATGTGTTTCCACTGGTAATTCTATTTCTGTAAAGGGCTCTTTCTCCTAGAAAAAAAATGAAGGATTCTCCCATGGACAAAAATGGTGTGCAGCAAGAGGAAGAAGCAAGTGTGATGTCTTCCTGAGCAGACTGAGCTTAACTCTACAATCTTTAGTCTTGGAATTGGTGCCATCAATCACACACACAGTGGGTTCTAATCCTTGCTGGTTTATCTCATTGGTTAATCCCAGTCCTTTAACCTGACTCCTAGTTTGCACCTGTGCTACATTTGCTTTGCACAACTTAAAGAACCTTATGTCAGGCTGCACACAAAGAAATGCTTTTTTCTAAACATATACTTAAATCACATATTATCCTGGAGATTTTCAAGTGAAGTCCCCATTGAAAGAGAATTTCCCGGATCTGGGACCTTCAGAATGACTCATGACCCCAGAGAGCAGAGCAACTAAATTCATTTGCTCACTAAAGAAAGACCTGCATATTTGGAAACACTAGAGGGACAATACAAAGGAACAAATAAGAAATTAAGTTTAAAAGGGAAAATCAAAACCCCAGTAAAAGAGAGAGCCAATGGAGGAGAAAAGTGACATAAGGATAAACACAGAAATTAAACAACACAGAGAAAAACAGTGATAAGAAAGGAGGTGGGAGATTAAAAAGGCAAAGTCACTTTGCCTTCTCTTAGGCCTTGATGCATGTAACACCCGGTGCCAAGGGGATGGCAATAGTTATGCCTATAAAACCTATCACATAGCAGAATATTAAAGCATGGCTCAAAGGGTGCCATGATCTCTACTGCAGTTGTACACAGCTGCAAAATTAATCTTGGTACAGTAGAATTTATCATCTGAAAGAGAAATATACATTTGAGTTGATGTATAATTTAAGAAAAAAGTAAGGAATTATCTAAATTACTTTCCTGCATTATCTAAAACAAACATTCTAGAACACTGTAAAGGGAACTCTGTTAGGTACTATAACTCACACCAGAAAGACAGAAATTGATGATTTTGGTTCAAAAGTTCTAATTTTTTCTTCTGTTTCATAAAAACAGATAATTCTCTCCCTCCACAAATGAAGGAAAATGTTTTTAAGCAAGTAAACAAAATGAGTAACTATAAAAGGAAAGTGAGAGAGAAATTGCCAGGTTCTGAAAACAAGAACAAAACAAAAAACAAACCACCCCCAAACAAACCAACAAACCCAAGAAAAGAAAAGAAAAGGGAAAAAAAACCCAAACAAAACAACAACAAAAAACCAAACAAATAAACAAAAAAAAACCCACAACCCCCCCCCACAAAAAACCAACAAAAACAAAACAAAACAAACAAACAAACAAACAAAAAACCCCAAAAAACAACCACAACCTTTTGGAGCCTCTGTCTAGAAAGGATGGGGAAAAAAAAAGTGTCAGAGGCGGCAATATATTTCTTCAGCCAGTTCATTAAATTAATTCGTAAGCAGTGGCTCTGAAATTATACCCGATGAAAAATGGTCTCAAAATTTAAATGGTACAAACTCATCTTATTAGAGGCAAAACATTAAAAAACAAACACATCTCTTCCCCCCCTTCCCCACTATCGCAGCTTTAATTTCTCTTGGTGGGGGGAATGAAAGGCATTTGATGGATGGCTCTTACCTTATTCATAAGCGAGGATAAAAGAGATGAATTTGCCGAGACTGTGTGGCCATTTGATTCATTACTGAAACACACAAACCAACAGGGTTTAGTTAAGATGTGCACAGGGACTGTGAGCACTGAGATTAATCCTTCTCCCTTCAAGCTGCCTCACTCCTCACCGACTACATCCAGAGAAAAAGAATGATGCCAACCCTCCCTTGGGTGGGCCAAACTCGCTTACTTGTGATAGCCAAGAGGGACAGAAAGAGGGTCCCAGGTCTGCAGAATTTAGTTCTTTCAGCTACTAAATGGCCTGGACCTCTTCCCCCAGTGTCCACTCCATCACACTTCATTTGTTAACTCATGACCTGCCCCCTCTCCCTTCCCCCCACCCGGTTTTACCCTTTTATCCCATCAGAACTTTGAAAAATATCACAAAAATACCACAAAAGCAGGGGAATGTTGATAAAGGTTCAAACTGCCAGGGACAGGGGTCCCCTGCGCAGTAAGAAAGGCAAGGCGCAATCCTGCACTGAAAGGCAGCCTTAGGATCTCTGCAGTTGGCTCCAAGTGCTGGACTCCCAAAGGAAGGCTTGTTTAAATAAGGCATGGACAGGACTGGATACAAAGGTCAAAGTGGAGCTCACTTATCCTCAGGATCAGTTCCTCTGCACTTTTTCCATACAGCACAGTCCCCAAACACTCCTGTTCTCAGCAGAGATGCTGGGCAAGTGGGACACATGCTTTGATATATGTGCATTCACATCTGCACAACCATCACCATAACTGTAGAGCAGCCTATGCCAGACCCAGGGCTGAGTTAGCCTGACACCCAGCTGTTTTGTGTGTCCAGATTCTCTGGAATGTGCTTCCCTTAGCCCTGATTCAACAGATTACAGCAGTGCAAATGCTGCTGCTGCTAAGAGTGTGCTGAGGTGTGGCACTGGGGCAGTTTCAATCAGCAATTGATGACAAGAGGACTAAGTGAAAACAGCTTTGCCAGTGGCCCCATTTTCAAAAGGGAGCACAAGAAGTGAAGCTCTTGTCGAAGAGTCAGTAGGTGCCTGTGAGCCCGAAAAACCATCTGGAAAACATACACTTAATGGGGAGCAGAGTGAGCCTGCCTGCTTCCAGGTTTGGGGTGTCCAACTCAACCACCATGAAGCTGCCTTTCACCAGCATGCTGTGTCCTCTCGAATCACATGTATGGAAACTTCCCAAAGCCTGATGCTGCGAAGTGTAGAGAGTGCCTGCCTGCCCATGTGTCTCACCCATGGTCCTTGACACTCAGGTCCAAGCTGTGCTCCTGCAAGGGGTCCTGACTGGTGGCAGATGATGGTCCCACGGCCTCCACAGGCTCCTGCTTCACCTGGACTGGATTGAACCGGCCGGGAGGTGCTGGTTGTCCATTCCCTGCTCAAGAAATACAGTGAAATTAGGTGCAAAAAATACATTAAAAGCATTGGTCTAAAATGCTGTTACAACAGCAAATATGTAAGTTAAATCATAGGCATCAAGGCCTAAGTGGAAAAAGCAAAGAAAAAGTCGGGGGGGGGGGGGGGGGGGAGGAAGTACTGGGATTGCTGGTCAGCATTTATTGCCAAGTTGACGTGATGGGTTCTGACGTCCACTCCAGTGTGGAAATTCTTCAACTGATAATTATTGCAAAATTATGTCAAAGTTGTCCAGGCTATGGGCCCTTTAAAAGAGAAAGGCGGAAGGAGCGTGGGGGAGACCTGATTCTCTGCACAAACTGTCATAACTAATTTGCGGGGCTGCCTCTTAAGCGTTTATTAAAGACTCTGTTAATGCTGAGGCAATGTGGCAGCTTTCGACTGCTAGTCAAGCCCCCTTCCTCGTCCCCAGTCCCAGCGTTGCCGTAGCGACAGCGCGGGCCCGGCACTGCGCCTGCCCAGCAGGAGCGTCTGCCCCGCTGGGACGATCGGAGGTGACAGCGCCGGGACCGCTCCCAACTGCGCCACCTCCTGCCACCGCCCGCGTCCCCACAGCGACGGGGCATGCTTCTGTTCAGGGGGGAGGCTTAGTGCCGAGCCCGTGAAAGGAGAATTCAAATTAAAGGAAGAGAGGGAAGGGGGGGGGGGGGGGAGAACAAATTGAAGGAAAAAAAAAATTAGGAAAAATAGGAAAAACAGCAAAGAAAAGAGGAGAGAAAAAAAAGTTGCTGACAGAAACATGTCTGAAGAGCTTTTTTCCACAATCCCCAAGTGACTAAAATATTAATTTACCCTCCGGCAGTACAGCTGACGGCGAGCTGCTTCTCAGACAGCAAGTGGCATTTTATTAAAAATAAAGGAAAATAGTTCCCTCAATGACCTTTCTCTGCTTTAGGAAACAATTTTTCAAAGAATAATTTTAAAAGTATGTGAAGGATCCCCTCCCTCTAATCAGATCACTTCCTTTACTCCCCCGTTTGCTCTCGGGAAGACGGGGCCCTCAGCAAGCGCTCCCAGCGCCAGGGCCGGCGGCTCCGGGCCTCCTGCAGCCCGAGAACTCCGACAGGGAAGGAGCCCGGGACAGCCCAGGGCCGCGGGCTGCTGCCAGCCACAGCCTCCCCTGCACGGCCCCTCTCTGCCCACTGTGAGCTGACCCTGCTCAGCAGGCGGGGCAGGTTCCCTGGGCTCTCATGGGAGCCCCACATCCATCTGTTAGGGCTGGGATGGAGCTACGACCTGCAGGAAGAGCTCTGGGCTGCCCCAGGGGCATTTCCCTTCTCATCTTTTACCCCTCAGGTAGTGCAGGGAGAGGGGAGCACAGCTTGCAAGAAGTGACCAAAAAGAAGGTCCCGTTTGTGGACTGTACCAGCACTATCCCCAAACCCACAGCTGGGACAACAAAGCTGAAGCACAGAACAGTCCTTCACATCAGGGAAAAAACTGGCCATGGGCTACAGGACCATCAACACTGGGCCCAGCTAAAGCTTGACACAGTCTCAGTAGAGCCTGCAAGTACTGGCTAAGGTATTTTTTTCTAAATTTCTTATTTTCAATACAGTGACTCTCTCTTTTCAGCCTACAGCAAATTACATGTGGCAACACTTCAGCTCTGCTAAGAGCCTTCATGGGCAAAGATGTTTCTTGCCTCTCTTCTGGCCATGTGGACATAGCCAGGCTCCACAGGAAACCTTGACAAGACTGCTTTCCTCATGGGTTAATTAGACGCAACCACATTCATTCTCCCATTTATTTTCTTTTTCTACCCCCTCCCCAGCTGCAGTCCCATAGACAACTGGGTGGCTTCTCATTCACTCTCCTCCAAGTCATCAGGCCCTGCTCTGCCTCCCACCACTATCACAACTGATGAGGTAACTCACCTGCTTCAAGTGCCACAGAGGGCTTGAGTGCAGCTGCTGCCAGCCTGGCCATCATAGGAGAGATTAATCCCTTACTAGCAGAGATCCTTTCCATTATAGAGGCTGCTGGAGCAGGTGAAGAAGTAGCCACTGGCTCACCAGTTCCTGAAACTGCCTGGGATGAGGAATCTGTAGGAGCAGATGATGCTGGATTGGTGCTAGAAGAACCAGCAGTCATCAGATTAGCCGAGCTGGCAGGAAGTGGTGTAGAGACCCGACTGGGGATGATGGGGAAGAAGGATCCAGCTGTTCCCGGAAGTGCTGAGTTGGAGAGGGCCAGGGCTAAGGGTATATTGCTGGGAAGAGCCTGGGAAAGCAGGCCAGAGATCTTTGTGGCTGGTGTCATGCTGTTGGCAGACTTGGTGGCCTGTGAGGAAGAGAGCTCAGCCGCAGAGGAGGGTGCAGCTGGGACGATGAGAGAAACGGAAGACTGCTGACTGGTTGGGGAGGCACTCAGGCTGGAGTTCTTGGAGCTCATGGCCGAGAAGTCAATAAGGTCATCGTTACTGGACTCCTCTTGCTCGTTATCCTTGGAGCCCAGGAGTGAGGCAGGTAGGCCCAGCACCCCTGAGCTCCGGATGTGCCGGCGCTCGTGTTTGCGTTTATGGGAGGTCATCTGGCTGGTGGAGGTGAAGGTGAAACCACAGCCTGCCCTTATGCAGTGGAAGTGGTTGGTGGCTTTGCTGTAGACACAGCCCTCATACTTGCATTCCTCATACTTGTAGAACTTCTTGAAGCCATCCTTGGCATAGGCATCATCTTTGATGTGGTAGCTCTTGTGCTTCTCAATGTCACACTTGTTCTTGAAGGTGAATGTACACCCAGGTCTCCTGCAAGGGCATCGAGGAGAGGGTGGTTGGCTGTGTAGTCAGAGCTGCTGTCTCCTGCCTCTCTCTAGGACAAGAACTGGGGCTGTAATGAGACAACCGCCCCAGCTGCAGAGGGGCTGAGGAGTTGTCTGTGGGTTAACCTGGGACACCCAGGCAAGCAGATATGCTGCCACGTGGGAGGGCTGGGAAGCTCACTCCACTCTGTGGAACTGCCACAGGCACGTGGGAATACAGGTTCCCTCCACTAAAAGTTCCAACAGAACAGCAGGTAAAGGGGACTGAGGTACAAACTGCTTTCCTGCTCTTCCTGAAAACATAAGAAATCAATGGAAGAGCAATTGTGTACAGCAGGCTAAGTCTGGCCTCAAAAGGGATGAGCTGGCTGTAGAGAACCCTACCATGGAAGTGCCATTAGTAATATATTAATGGCCTACTTCAGTTGCACTCTGAAGAGCACTGTGGTCTCTCTCCCATATGATTCTAGGCTCTATTTTCTAGTGGGTATCCTCTCCTCAGATCATACTCCTGCCTTCAGAGTGGTCTGTGGCACAGTCCTGGAAATCACATCTGCTCTGGAGTACAAGTTCTCCCAGGAGCAGTGCTGAGAAGGTCACAGCAGGGCAAATCAAATCCCTGTGCATACTCCTGAAATTATGACTTGGCAGAAGGAGGCAAACAGACCACACAGCTCTGAGGCAGGACTCCTCCCCTTCCCTGCTGTCTCACCTGCAATGGAAGTGAGTGGTTTTCTGCCCGTAGAACTGGCATTCCACAGTGCCGCAGTCCTCCGTGGCACGGAACCGCTGGAACCCGTCGTTGATGAGCTGTGTATTCTTCTTGTGAAAGTTCTCATGGGTCATCACATCAGAGGTGCTTGTATAGACCTTGTTACAACCCACCTACCCCAGGCCGAAAGAGGAGTCATCAGCACAGCGGTTTAACAGCCTGACATTATTACCAGCAGCAATAAATACATGAGCAGCACATGTACATTTAACAGTTCCATTTGTGTGCTTCTCCTAGGGGTGTTAAGTCCACTTTAATTCCCAATCTAGAGACTGATAGAGCATTGAGCAGTTGTGAAAAAAAAACAAACCCAAACCAACTCTGGCTGTTTTTTTAAGGAAAAAAGGGAGGACTGAAGGGATAAAACACCAGCTCCAGATAATCATGCCTGCTTGGGGAAGCAGTTAGTAGGGTTCCTGCTCTTAAAAAGAACAGAATGCTAACTGATGCTGTTGCTTTTTATTATCTTGGAGTGACACAGAACAAAGTAGGATTTAATCTACTTGAAGAATACAAAATTGAGTGGGAATAAGTGATTTAATTCTTTAGTCCTTCTGGGAGGTAAGGCATGCTGGTGCAACATGAGGCCCACCAGTCTTTTGAGATTGTAATAAATGGTTTCATTCTAGCAAATCTTAAACCCCATGTTCAGCTGGTTTTAGCAAACTGGTGACTTTTTTTCCCGTCACTGTTCAAGACTCCCACTTCAATAATTTTAAACTTGTGCAGCGAATGGGAATGCTGTGACGAGGACGGAATGCTGAAAACCTGCTTTCCTCTGGGTAAAGCGGGGCAACTTTGCCATATTGAGTAAAAACCCACTGGAATCTGAAAACGTCCTCAGCCCTGCTGAGGGAGGATTTTTTTCTTTTCTTCTAGCACAACATGTGCCAATGCCTGCACCATCTCAGAAATGAAGAGAAGGAAAACACCACCCCTTAGTTCAGCCCAGGTTGATTCAAACAGGCAATAACAAAACCCATGACAAATACCCAGAGAAAAAAATAAAAAGGATCTCCAGCTATTTCCAATATAAAAGAGCCTCTCTCTCTCCACACTGACACCTTGAAAAAAGACAGGCCCTGCATGACATTAAAAAAAAGAATTAAACAAAAGCGTCCTTAGGAATAATTTGCAATGCAGCTCTTGGTGCGAAAGCCTAAAAAAATGTCAGTTTATATAAACAGCTAACTGAATTTTATCCACACCAATTATGGACATAAAGAAAAAAAAAATCCTATGTGATGGATGGCACAAATTTTGCTATTTAAGCAGTATTTTCTTTAATTTGGAGTTTATGTTCTGATACCTTTCCTGTAAGACACTGCTTACATGGGCATTACTTTACTGGAAGACAGTGGGCACAGGATGGAATTAGCCATATATGGTTGTGTAAGTGAGGGTCTCTATTTCAACTCAGAGTGACTTAAAGCTGTGAAACACTCCTTGTACCCTAAAAAAACCAAAACAAACAAATCCCACCCTGCTCAACTGAAGAAACTAAATAATCAATATTACGGAAGCATAACAGAAAATGTCCTCAAGAGAAAGACACATGAAATTCCCAATTTATCAAATGCTGTAAGCACATGCTTCAACCAGCCCCTATTCAGGACAGAATTTGAGTGCATGCCTAACATTTAAGTATGTCCTTAAGCCCCATTGACTTCAGAGTGCTTACCTGACTTCAAGTTAAACATATGCTGAAGTCTATCCTAGCAAAGCATTTAAGCATGTGATTAAGGCCTTGTGACTTTAACTGGGGTCTTAAACTGCTGGGACAGGTCAGGAAGCGAGCTTGACTTTTCAGACCAGAAAATCTGTCACCAAACAATCAGGGTAAGACCCAAACAATGTCTATGTCTAAAACAGTGAAGGCATCACAGTGACATCTGTGCAGCAGCTCCAGCTCTGGCTACACTGCTGCTGAAGCTTGGCTGCCCCTGAAACACAGCTCTCAGCCTACACCACACGAGTGCCACTGGCAAAGGACATGGAGAACCAGGGGTGTTAAGTGCAGATATGTGACATTAAGGTTTAATTACTTTGGAAATTTATTATGGAAGAAATTAACCCAGTGCTAAAGGGCAGATGTGCCGCAAGAAAGTCTGGTTTCAAGGGAGGGACAGATCCGATTTGAGCAGAGAAAGTGCAGTGGCATTATAGAAGTCCCTGAGTCTCGGAGAATGGGACTTCCTTGAACAAGTCAAAGACTGTGAGAAAACTTTGAGACCTGCTTTGCCTCACTGCATGGACAAGGCTTCTAAAAACCGAGAACAGGGCTTTCCCTTTGCCATTCCCAACACCTGGCAGGACAAAGTGCAGTAGGGACAAGGCATAGACTTGTCAATGAGGTTCCTGAATCAGAAGCGAGCAAGACAGGCTATGAATGTCCCCCCTCTGCCTTACACAGCCCCGTGCTCTCTGACAAGGGAGCGTTGGGTGGCCGGAACCCGTGAATCCTCCCAGAAGGCCGGAGAGGAGCTGGCTCACGCCGCGGCCCCTGCGCTGCCCCTACCTGCATGCAGTGGTAGTGAGTGCTCTTCCCGTTCAGGTGGCAGCCGTGGTAGTACACGCTGCAGTCGTCCAGGGGGCTGAAGCGCATGAAGCCATGCTGCAGGGAGTTATCACGTTTCTTGTGCATGTTGTAATGCCGAATCACGTCCTGTTTACTAGTGAATCTCTGCAGAGATACAGAGACAGACAGTGAGACACACATGATGCCAGTGGGTGAGTAATCCTGGGGGCAGGGTGGGTGTCTTTTGTTGTTATGGGACCGGGACTTGAAAACTTGGCAAGTAATCACCCCAAGAGAATCAGATTAAAGAGGAATTGTGTGCATGTATCTTCTTGGTAAAGGGAAAGTAAACACACATGAAAAGTTCTAGAGTAAACATGACACTGGGGTGATGCCCAGAATCTGCTCCCTGCAGCTTTAAGACTGCAGTTCTTCTACCATAATTTTAGCTGCTACTATCTCAAGAAGTGCTATAGTTAGAAAGTAAACCAGTGAACTGAACAGCCTACAAGCAAGTAAGCCAAGCTTCCAAGCCAAGCTTCACTGTAGTGGTTAGCAAGACACTGGCTGCCACATTCATGTCGGACTAGAAATCAGGAAAAACCCTTTGCTCTTTTACACTGTCTTCCCATTCTAAGTCTCTTGTGTCCCCTAGAAGGTAGGACGGTTTTATTAGGAAAACAGGGACATAAGACTTTCTTCAAGTCACAGAAAAAGATGCTTTTCTACAGAAAAATAGAGCTCAGAGCTAAATCTGTATGACCAGAATATCCTTTTCAGTGTCTACCTGCTTGAAGCAATGAAGGGGTACCCCATTTTTAGAGCAGGATAAGTGCCTTTAAAATTAAGCTTTTTATTTCTATTTCCCACAGACATCAATATTTACCACTGAAGGTGAGAAAGTAAATCTGATTTTTTGAAAAAGAAATCAATATCCATTTATTTTGAGCAGTAATTGAAAAGGCCTGTATTCTAATGTTTAACAACTTTTCTAGTCTGCCTCATAGGAAACAAATGATTATCGCCTCCACTCTTTCCTCCTGTAATATCAATCCTGATCAATCTCATTGGTATTGGCACAGGAATATATGGATATAGATTTCAACAGAAATCCCTTGGAGGCTGGAGCTATGATTTCCCAGGGTGTACATACAGGATTGCTATTGCCAATCATTGCTAATTTGTGCCCACTTATTACAAAGCGTTACTTATTCTAAAATATATCTCAGCCATAAAATAATTTGCATTTTAAAAAGCAGCCTAAATCCTTATTCCCTGTGAGACCAGACAGCTCCTTTGCAAGCAGCTTCCAGACTCTTTAGGAAATAATCATGAGGCCAATCATAATAATAGGTTTTTCTAGTTTTCCATCCTTTGAGTTTCTCTCTTTCTGGTGCAGGGATATCTGTGTCACAGTTGGGGTAGATTCATCTTGATCACTTGATGCTTGGGCTAGAAGGACCAGTATGTGCATCCTGGAGGGAAACTCTCCTTTGATCAATAGAAACCCGCAGCCAAGCCCAGCAGCTCCACATCAACTTCCTCTGCTGTGGTCAGACTCATCCCCGTGAGACCCAGAGGTCTCCTAGGGCAGGGCTGAAGTTGTGTCTGGTGCACGGCAGAGGCAAACTCTGGGATTCCCACTCACGCACCAGCCTGACCACAGAAATGCCAGTGTCAAACTCCCGGACCTGGGGTAAGGGTAAACAAACATGGCACGTGACCTGCTAGCTTGACGTGCATACCCTGGCAATTCTCCCAGCAATTACAGCATTGCTCCTACCCCCACGCCTTCCCCACAAATCCCACACTGCTGCTGGCCTTACTGCGTGTTTTGTTGCAGATACTGCTGCTACAGTCACTCGGGCAGCAGGAGGGAAAGAGACAGACTAACAGATCAGCATTCCCTAGTTTCAGGCACAGTCTGTAACACAGCACAAGCTCTTGGTGTTTCACTGATAAAAATGTGGAGTAGTTCCCACTGACGAGCTGATCCATACTCAGCTCCTCGTTGTGGCAGTGCGAGTTTGGTTCAATGGTATTAGATTGAGTGAAATGGGAGCAAAATAAAGTTCTGTTAAATTCAGAACATATCCTGTCCTCTTTCAGAGCGGTGAAGTGAAAAGGCATGTGTGTGTATGTGGGGGGAAAGCACAGGAGGACGCACACTCTCCCCGTATATTTGGGGAGCTGTGCTGCTGTTTTGAGCACTGCTCTACCTGGTAGTTGCACTCGGGATCCAGGCAGTGGTAATGTTCTCTGTACTGGTAGGCGCAATGTATGTGTCCACAGTGCTGGCTGCCAGAGAACCTGCAGACAGAAGAGAGGGAGAGAGAATAACACCGTCCTGGTAGCAGTGCCTATAAGCAAGGTACAAATAAACTGAGTCCTGTTCCTGCTTTCATCTCACATGCTTATAGCATTAAATCCCACCTCCCTTATCCCCTCCAAGGATGGTGACCCTTGCATCTTTCCTTGCTTATTTGTCACTATTTAAAGGCACTTCTTGAGCCGGATCACTCAGGTCCTGTACATCCCTAATCTGTCTTTTCTCTTGAAATTCATCTCCGTTATCTAAGTTGTTTACTTGGGGAAGTATAAGGGAGGAGGGTTCCTAGAACTAAACACCACACAATTCTAGAATAGAGTTTAGATACCACACCAGCAAGTTTCAGAAACCTCCCATGTCAGAAGGAGACAAACAAATGTTGGGTAAATATGGATTCTAAATTTTAAGTATAAGCCCATCTAGTAGGATATCAGAAAAGCTGCATGCAGCAAAGTTGAAAACTCCTAATATTTGTGATATACAGCGTGACAAAAAAGACCAGAAAGACAAGAAATGCTGTGTAAGATCGACATAAAAACAGTCAATATGCAGAATTTATTGTCTGACAGACACACCAGGAATTGGCACAAGGGGATGATCCAGTAATGGGGTAATCAGTGCAATGAACTCCCTCGTGTGTATTCTAGAGGACCCTCGAAGAGCTTGAAAGGAAAAAGCAGTGGAGAGAAGGGGACTCAGAGGGGAAACATTCAAAGATAAAGTACCATCTGCTCAAAGGTTCCTCAAAGGTTCCTCACGTCACTTAAGTGCTAAACACAGCAGGAGTGCATATGATAAAGGGCATGGGAAAGAAATGAGGAAGGGCAACAGACAAAAAGACAAAAAAGGAAAATGAAGAGGAGTGAGGGTGTCCTGGGACAATCGAGGAATGGGGCAGGGAAGATTACGGATCATTGTAAGGTGAGGTAAAACAAGGCTATGGGATAGAAAGAGTCTGGATGAAAAGCAATACTAAATAAGCCATTTCTGAAGCACAGTAAGGAAGAGGAGGTCAACTGTGGAGACAGCAGGGCCTCTAGGAGACAAAAGGGGGACTTAATTGACAGAAAAGATAGACATTGCTAAAAAATTAAATTACTTCTTTGCCTCAGCATTCACAAAGGGAGACAGGGACAGATGCCAGGAGCAGACATGCCTTTCCCTGGAGAAGAAGAAATACTGCAGGAAATCAGGATCACGTCAGAACAGGTGATTGAGAAACTGGAACAAACCTCAGTAGCAAAGAAACAAACCACAAGGCAAACAGCAGGGGTGGCTGCCCAAACAAAGGTGTGGAACTGAGAGCAGAGGAAGGGATTCCTGCTCAACTGCTAGGCTTGTCCAGGGCAGCCGCCAGAGCCACCGTGGCACTGACCAGGGACATGTGGCTCCACAGCACACACAACCAACTGGTTCTGCTAGTCCAGGGCTTTATGTCAGAAGCACCATCAGCAGCTCTTCAAGGAAAGAAAGTGCCCTGTGGGAAGCTTCCTCTCTATTCCACTGATGTGATGGGGAAAAAAGAGCAAAAGGCTGTGCAGGGCTGGAGAACTGTGTGCTGCAGGCCAGGCAGAGAGAAGAGGATGATAAAGACCTTGCTGACAAATACAAAGCAGTTCAAATTACTATCAAAAATGAGGATGCAAAATGACTAGAGATACCAGCTGGAATAAAAGAAGGGCCAGACACCAAGGAGATTTGACTCCAGGAGATGAGTTATTTGAAGCATCCTAGCAGGAATAACCCACGGGCTCAGTTTTAAAAACAACAGCTAAACAAGCACTCCAGCACTTCCAACTCCTACCTTCCTTTCCATGTGCTACAGAAAGATGTGTGTGGTGTCTATAGCACAGGACGGGAGGGACAAGTGTTCCACCAAGCCGTGTGCTGGGGAAAGGAGGGAAGTGGCAAACCCAGCACAAAAGGGGGAAGTTCTGCTCCTTCAGTATGCAAGGTTGGGCTCCTAAAGGGTTATATTATCCTGTGTTTCTTCTGACACTTGAAACAGTTCAAAGCTATTAATTTTTAAAGCACAGCATCTGTTTAGGTTTTTCATAACAGGAAAGCTTACACACCACACACTTATACGTATACACACACGCACATTTACGTGCACAGACTCTACAGTACATCAACACCCCCCTGAATTTACATGAACACACCCACAGTTTCCATGCACACAAACAAACACACACACCTGAAAAAAGTAAACTCACAGACCAGCTCATCACACTGATATACAAATCCAAATTCCAAGTTGTCAATACAGACACATAGATTCAATTGCACAAGAACACCCCACTCCCTCTTCCTTTACATTAATTGGTTCACTTTATTTATTTTTTTTTTTTTTGATCAGAAAGTCTTGACTTGGAAAGAGTTGATAAATAATAATAAAAATAATAAATAAAGAAGTCAGCATGCTTAGAGAGTGTTTACAGACTCATTACTCTGTAACGATGATGTGAAAGGAGAAAAAAAAACCCACCCCAATTACAAGGGGGGAGGAAACCCACACAGAAATAAATATTTAAGCAAGTGCTGCCAGAAGCACCATCTGCTGAGGCACTAATAATAATAATAATAATTTTTTCTGTGGTCTTTTTTTTTTTTAATTATAAATATACAGGGAGGAGGAGGGGGAAAAACAACCCAACCCAAACTAGCTAAGTAAGAGGTTTTGTTTTGTTGTGTGAGAGAATGGATTATCCCTGGGCAGCTTTTGGCAGTGGCTTTGGCAAACTCATTAAGCTAATTATGCAGTACAGACATAAGAGCGTTGTGTCTCTTCTCCCCCCACCCCTTGATTTTACGGCTTTAAACTGTTTTTTTAAATGTGTGTAAATTGAAGGGAAGTGGCTGTGCTGCCAACGGGTGGTTTGCGGAGCCTTTTTAAGCAGGATGTGGTGTCCCTGAGGTAGCTCACAATCCTCTCTCAGCTACCTGCCTGACCCAGGGGAAGGGGCTTGCAGAGCTCCACAAGCAGTGGATGTGGCTGAAGTGTTTACAGTTCTCTATTTGAGAGGGGAATGGGGGACAGAAAGGTGCCACCTCCTCTTCCACTGCAATCCCTGCAATTCCTGCTATCTCAGAAATAAAAGGATGCTGCTCCTTCTGCCCCATGCAAAGAGAGATTTAAACTCCTGCTTTCCTTCCTGTATTCTATATACTCTACTACTGTACTGTCCCCCGGGGCAGTGAATCCTCACATGCACTTGAGGCACTGCTGCTTGAAGAGCTGCCTGTGGTGGCACAACTGTCCTCTCTTCCCATGGGGTCTTCTGCCCCCTTCTCCTGCATCTGGGGTTTGGGCAAAAGGGAGGAAATTAAGTCACTTCTTGTTCCACCCTTGAGCTAGGAGAGTGCTGTTCCCACTCTTTCTCCCTGCCAAAATGTTCCCTTCACTTTCCTAGTGGCTGTGTCCCGCAAGGAGACTCTCTCTGGGCTCTGGTAAGGTGGAAAATCACAGTACATACTCCTTTCCCCTTCCATTAATAAGTGCCCAAGTGCTGGTGGGAGCAAACCCTCCAGTTTCTTTCCTTGCTTCTCTGCCTCGCGTCTGTCTGCAGACGAGGGGCTTTTGTTGAGAGCTTTCTCACACTACCGATGGAGGATTCAACTGGCTGGGGGCAAAGCCTGATGGCCCCTTTATACCACGAGCTCTAAACCAGGCAGGTGTTATGCAGTCATCTCCTCTGTCCCTCTGGCTCTTGCAGCATTACTCACTCGATCCCACCACTACAGCCCTGGGCTTCCTCTCAGCATCACTGTCCTGACCTAAGTATGCCCACAGCTGTGATAAGGTGCCCTACTCTGCACCTGATTCAGTGAGGGTTTCTCAGACAAATGAGCTGCAAATATTTTCTAGGATAAACATCCCATGTTGATGCCAAGAGCTCCCTAAACTCAAGTCACTTGTGAATCTCTCCAGCCTGGATTTTCAGAGCTCAGATGTTCTCTGCTTGCCTCCTGCAGACACTGGACATGGTAGGCGAAAAAGGCAGTGGACAGAAAGAACAACAGCCAAGAGGCAGAACTCCCATTTAAATCCTGGGCTTCTTCAGTGAAGCAGATTTCCACCATTTATCACAAAGTTTAACAGCTCCAGGGAGCTAAGCATGCTCTTGGCATGACTGTCTATCTCTCACAGCTACTGCTCTCCCAAGCAGGGGGACAGAGCAAGTACAGATGCCATGGGAAATGGAAGTGCCAATGTCTGGTTTAAACACTTGATCCAGACAAGACCTTGTCTCTCCCACCACCACTCCACCTTCTTAATCCCAGCCCTCTCCCCAGAAAAGTCAAAAGTTTTGCCTACCTGGCAATATACTTCTGGTAAATATTTACGTCTTCGCTGACGGCTGGTTTGTCAGTGGGTAATCCATTCCTAATGAGAGACACACAGGGTACAGCTGGTTAGCAGGAACAGGGCACAGCTTAAACTCCTTGTTTCTCCCACACACCACTGACAGATCAGGAGAGAGGGCCCAGGGAAGGCTACCAGAAGACACCCGTAAGTTTAAATATCCTCCCCTTTGCCCTTCAAATCCTGTATCTTCTTTTCCTAGGGAAACACACAGGCTGCGTGTGTACCACCCTTCCTGCATGTTCCCTCTTTGCAGGACTCAGAACAGTTTGTTGGAGAAACTGAAAAGATCAACCACAAAAACCTGTTTCTACAGAAAAAATGCCTATACAAAAAAGTGATGGCCATATGCAGACAAACACCTCTCTGGGACACCTGGCAATGCTGCCCTTGTGGGCACGGAAGCTTTGCCCCTGGCTCAGCAGGAGTCTCACTGCTAGCCATGCTGCAAGCTATTGCCCATTTCCCTGTGGCCAGCAGCCCTGCTGCTCTATGACCAGCACTGGCAGTGGCTCCAGCCCCTGGATGGGGCTTCAAATGCCTCTCTGTTTCACAGATACCCCAAAACTCTAACAGACAGATGATGTATTTTAATCAATGAGAAAACCACCCCACCTGTCACATAAGCCTAGATTATTTTACATCATTAGGAAGCAGACAAAAATGACATTCTTAGTGATTTCAGGAAGAGGGAAGATGAGATCCAGGGCCAGACTCCAGAGACAGGGCCACCCCAATGCACCTCCAGACAGGCTGGACTTATCTTCTTTGTGCTTTGTCTGTGCCCAACCTCCCCTCCTCCTCCTTGCAGCTCTGCACCCTGGTTTAAACAAGGACACTTTCGCACAGAGTTCACGTGAAGGTAGACCAGTTCAGGGCAGGTTAATGGCATTGGATCTAAGAGAGTTTAAACCCATGGCAAGGGTACATGTGCAGATGTGTGAGAGTAAAGGGCAATTCCTGCCAGGTTACTGAACCCAGTGGGGACTGGGAATTGGAAGCCATGGCCCAGATACCGCAGTCAGCACTTTCTTCACCAGCACAATTAACGAGCTGCTGTCTTTTATCATGGAAGCCTGTTATCTAGTGAGTAGCCTGAAGAAGGGACCAGAGCCCATTCTGTACTGCAGTATGTGATCAGGACGTAGGAAGTGGCCCAGTAGACCCTGGCCACCTCGATTCCAGCTGCAGCCCCATCATGATGCCCCGGTTGAGGAAGTCCTGTGGTCAGAGGAAGGATCACCATGGTGCTGGCAAACCCACATCTGGCAAGAGGCAGGAAATGAGCAAGAGAAAGGAAAACAATCTGGGATCCCAGTGCAACGCCACAGAAGATAAGAGGCTTGCTTATCTTGCTTGTGCCTTCAGGCACAGCTCTAGGATGGTGACTGAACCCCAGGCAGCTGAGTGTTCTCAAGACATTTCAGGCACAGAGTCTCAGACCAAGTCACCCATCACAACAGGGCACTGAGTCTACAGGAATATTTACAACACGGTGTTTCTAAGTAATAGGAGTCCCTGCCTGTCATCTGTAGCACATACAGGTTCATCCTGAGCAGGACTCTGAGCAGACCCTGAGCATCTTGAAGAGATGTTAATAATCCTCTGTCCTTTCCCAAACACCTTTACCATGGAGCTCCCCATCTGTCTGCAGGCAGCTGATAAACAACAACTTCACATGGAAGACAGGTATCATTACATGGCTCTGCCTTCCACATGGGGAAACAGGGAAAGTGGGTGATGCAGACTTTGCTGGGACTGCAAAGAGCATTCAAGTAAGCCCAAGGTCTCCTACATCCACATACCAAACAAAAAACAGCCTTCTTCCTCATCAGAGGAACAAGCATAGGGTGTGTGTGATGGCACAGAGGGCAGGACAGAAGGCCCTGGACTTATTACAAATGACCCCATGGGATTCACAGCTCTCAATAGCCCCAGGTCCACAGTGAGAAAATAAACAAGTAAACCCAAACCATGACAATAAAGCAGAGAAGTCTCTCCCTTCCTCCCTGCTGCAGCCTGACATACATATGTATCTATTCTACAGCTCCCACCTCTGGAAGTCACATTGAAAAGTAATTCAAGGTTTGGCAAGGCCTTCAGATACCTCCATTCAGTCAATGGCACCACTGCAGAGACTGCTGGCAATGTATGTGCAGGAGGTTATTAGTGGCAATTGGGCTAATGAGTTTGCCCTGTCTGAGGGGTAACTGAATCACCTCTATTTGTGTAAGCAAATTGAGAAGACACAGGCCTGGCCCAACTGAAGTAGGTAAATGCCTAACTCCTATGGAAATTGATGGGAATTTGGCATCAACATGTCTTCTGAGTTCTGGGACAAACAAAAACGCCCCAGTAAAGTCAGCAGAGTCATGCATTTGAGTTAATGGAAACAAGAATCAGGTTCTCCTACAGACACATCTAAATGCCTGGGAAAGCACAGGGAGAAGAAAATAAAGTAGTTCCAACCTTGACCTTAAGAGTGCTGACGGCACCATGTTCCCTCCTCTCTCATTTTAACCTATGAACTCAGGAGCTACTGGACTCCAGATTCATGGCTATGACTGCTGATGGTGGGACACAGCCTTAGTGCAAACCAGATAAATAGAGATGTAAGGTGTAAAAGAGGAGCAGACACTTTGAGAGAGAACAAAGAGAATGATCCCATGAACAATGCAGTATTTAACAGTGCAAGAACTTGGAATTGCCCACTGAACCACACACAGACTTATGGTACGATCCCCCACTAGCACTTAGACAAGAAAAGTGGGAGTACACTTACTTTACTGTAGAGACTGTTCCAGTTGTGATGGAGTCTGTCTTGGAGAAAGTTGATTTCAGGTACTCAGGAGTGTTGAATGGCAATGAGATGGACTGCTCTGGCCCGGCCACGGGAGTGCTGCTGGGGGTACTGGCGAGGGAAGCAGGGGCCAGGCTGGGGACCGGAGCTTTTACTGGAGTAAGCTTCTGAATATTCCTCACGTCGTACTTGGAAGGCCGGCCTACCTTGCCTGTCTTGAAGGCGATGGCTCCTCCCATATCTGGACTTCCTTCCCCGGGCTTGAAAAGGTGCAAGTACTTCACGTTTTCTAGGTCATACTTGGAGGCCTTCTTGTAAGTGTTGCCATTTTGTGGCCGGATGCTCTCACCCGTCTTCAGCTTCTGAATGAAGAAGTCATATTTGGAGGCCCGTGACATCAGGCCCTGCATCTGGGAACTGCTGGGAGAGGGCAGTGGCAGGATAGTGGCTTTGGTCTCTGTCAGCATGGAGGTGTCTGGAGCTGGCACTCGAATGGGCTGTGCCAGCACTGAGGGCGGCTCTTTGCCCAGCTTGGAGCCCAACTCCTCAGATTTGGCCAAGTGCATGGGCCACGAGAGCTGCTCTCCAGCTTTTAGTTTGCGGATGTATTCCTCGTACTTGGAGAAGCGGGCTCGTTTGCTCATGGCATCTTCGCCAGGCAGAGAGGCAGCAGTGGCAGTGGCCTCTGAGGTAGCAGTGTTCAGCTTGTCGAAGCTGATCTTGCGGGCCAGCTCATCCCGCATGTTCTGGTCGTCGTAGCCGAACATGCCCAGGAACTCGTTCATGGTGGTGGCGGCGTAATCCCGCAGTGATGAAGCTTCCCCTGCAGAAGGAGGGGAGAGTCACCCAAGGCACTGATTTTTCTTCTCCTCCCATACCAGCACTAGTAGCGGGGAGGAGGGGAGGAAAGGGAGAGGGGAACATGATCTACTGACGTTTGGCTCACTTGTTAGGTTTTATGACTCTTAAATTAATTTGTTTTAAAAAAAAAAGTAATTAATACTGGGGTAAAATAAAAAGAGTTCATCAATGCCAGGAAAATCAATTTCCTAAATGTTCTAGCCGATGGCTTTTCAGTACATTAAACAAAGTTTCATAAATGTCCCTGCACTCTTGCCTTGGCCTAATATGAAGAAAAAGTAATTTTACTGGAAGTGAGACCAATGCCAATATGCCGAGGTTTGTACAGATCTGTCCTTGTGTATATTTGTGTATGGAAGGAGGTGCACAGAGGATAGATGGTGGCATATGTAAGGGGGAAAACCCATGTGAAAATGCCGTGTGTGTTGGTGAAGAGCAAGCAGGGCTGAGAGCAGGCAGGACAGCATGGTGTGAAATGGATAAGGGAGATGGGCAAGGCAATATATAGGGTGAAGCAGGAGGAGGGCAGAATAGAACAGCGCAGAGAGAAGGAAAGCAGCCGAGATGGACGTGAATCAAGGCAGGGTTCGCGCAGAAAAGGCTGTGTGCATGAGCAACTTGGCAATGAGGAGTGTGCGAAGGAGTGGAGAAGAAAAGGCAAGATTAAGACAGGGCAACTCCTCATCACTGTTGCAGTCCTTTCCTTCCCTGTCAATTTTGTAGGGGTTCACGCAGCTTGCTCTCTTCCTTCTCAATCCCTATAACTGGACAGCTACTACTTGCCATGTGGAAAACAGCCACAGTCCAGTGAATGCTATGGAAACCTACAGGCAGCCTCTCAAGCATCCAGGAACAGCTTCCAGTAACACCAGGAAAGGGGAAAGTCCACACAGGTGCAAAATAGGTAAGGAAGAGCCTTCCCTCCATCAGGATTTAGACTGAGAAGAGAAAGCTGTTGTCCTGATGTGGGCTCCAGGGAGGGGGAGAAAGCCAGTTCTCTGGAGCATGGGCTGGGGAAGAGGCAGGAAGGGGCTAGTCTAACGGAACCTGATTACAGGAAGGAAGAATGAGCAAAAGCTGTCCTTCCTTAGGTCTCTCCCTCCCTTCTCCCCTCCCCTACTCCCTCAGGCAGTTTCACAGGCCACCAGGATGAGAACAACACACATCTGGAGGTCACCCAATATCAGTGTAAAAGAAGAAATAAAGACTGCTCTGATGTGCTGGCTTGGCCTCATTTAGGCTTCAGTCTGACACAGCGCTCCTCCTCCTCTCCCTCTTGCTTTCTCCTGCAGAGTAAAGATTTACTGTGTGCAGGAGTCCTTCAAACCTCCCTCATCATCTTTACTCAACACTTGCCCTGGCTCTAATGGGCAAGCACACTCCTTCCCAGGGAGCCAGCACAGGGAGCTACACTGCCAGCAGAAGGATGGGGGAATGGGGTCCCACTCCAAACAAAGCAACACTGCCTTGAAACACAGTGGAAAAAGAAGGCACCAAGACGCTGCCACAGAAGAGGCCAGTAGATCCAAAAGATCCCTAAGGTGTGGGGACTCCGACAGCCAGGGATGCCACTTGCACAGGCAGGCACGTACAGGAGAGCATTTCTGCACACACAAGAGCCTGTCAATGAGCACAGTTGAAGTTCAATAGCCATCAGTTCCCACAAATCAGTTTTCACAGGACTCTATGGAGGAAAAGACTGCCTGTGATGGGCACTAAATGGGCAAGAGCATGAAGGTCACATTCCTGCTCCAGGATTGCCCGGAATAGCTGTTTAACTGCAGCAGAAGTGCTGCTACACTGGTGCCCTGTCTCCGTGGCTCTGGGGGAAGGCGATGTGAAGAACGTGCCTGGAGCCTGCAAGGCGAAGGACAAAGCCACACCTGCTGGGATCCGGTTTAGCCCAAAATGACCTTCCCGTTCCAGGCACTTAAGCCCAGCATTCTGCATGGGATTTGGGATGCCTGACTCCAGAATAAGCACCCTGTTAGTCACAGAATGGGTGGCAATGCCCCTGCAGTGTCAGGGCCCAGCACAACCTCATGGGTTGGTATTAATCTTACAGGACGTTAAATGCAGAACCATTCCTCACTGGGTCCAGTAACAGGGCTTGCCTGAAGGACAACTTCATCTTTCACACACAGCATATTAAAAAATTTCATTCTGCTTTAAAGCAGTTCTCCTCTTCACCACTTTTTTTCTCTTCCCCACTTCCATTTCAGTGTAACTCTATGACCCAACAAAAGAGAATGAACCCATGAAATCCCTACTGGGTCTAACAATTTCCCATTTCTGTTAAATCTGCTTTCCCTGTTCTGCTTTTCCTTTCTTTTTGGATGTGTAAAACAACCCCCAGCTTCCCTCATAATGCCCCGATTTCCAAGCACTGCACAGAAAAACTCTAGCCAGCCTGTGTCAAGTTGCAAGGGGAAAAAGAATACCACACTGAGAATGTGATACCAAATTAAACTATTAAATGTGATTTTTGCTAGCTTTAGCCACTGCCCTGAAAGCCAATGTGGCCTGTCTCTGGTACCATGTGGCTATACCTCAACTGGTGTAAACAATTAGATGCAAAATCCAAGCCCATAGGAAAGGATGGGGGGGTGCTTCCCAACTTCTTTTGAGCTTTGTGAAGTCTGAGTTTCAGCTTTCACTGTCATGGATTTAATCCCCAAACCCACCTTGAATTCTGCTTTTCCTTTGCTTAGCTTTGGTTCCAGATGATCACAACACCCTCTTTGATCAACGGCTTTGCTGGTGTTGTGCAGTCTTTCCTCACCCACATTTGAGACAAAGCTCTGGCCAGTTCCCACTGCTCACTGCCAGGAAGTGTGGCTCCACTTATCCAGCACGAGCCCAACAAGCCCAACACATCCCCTTAAGTTAAGACAACCTGCATTTAATTGCTCAGGCACCTAACATGGAGGCTTCTCCAGTGGAGGCAGCTTACAGAAGGGAGCTGGCTCACCAGAAGGATCATATTAGACTCAACCACCTCACTTCATATACACTTTCAGACAACGGTGAAGAGGTAATTGATATTACGTATTTGAGAGAAAACCCTCCTCATATCCACAAACAGACAAAAATGAAGCAGGACATCAGCTGGGAAACACTCTCTGTGAGGAATCCTGGAAGCCACAGGAAGCATTATGCCTGTGTTTTCCTCCCCCTTCCCTGCACCGCATTTTCCTCTCCTTTCCTGTGTGATAATAAAGGGCTCCCTCTCCCCTTGCTGCTGCTCTCCATTTGTGGGCATTGCCAAAGAGCAGAGATCTGTGTGAGCAGCTATCATATCACAAAGGATCCGAAGCTAGCAAAAAAGGCGCTAAAAATAGCCTGCAGCAGCACACTATATATGGAAGGAAAAGCAAAACAGCCCAAATGGAGTGCAAGGTCTGGATACTGGGGGATGGGACATCCCAGCCAGGGCTATGTCCTTTATTCTGCTCGAGAGGGAAAATTACATGTAGACTTGGGGGATACAGGATGATGAGCAAGAAGCTGACACTTGGCATGTATGCTCTCCTAAGCGGAGTCTCCCCAGGAAATTAGAAAGAGAAAACTCTCCTGGTTGAAAACAGGGCCAATGAATATTCCAAGAGACTTAGCCAAGAAGCTAAGAAAAGAAAGGCAGATCCAAAAGCTTGTACAGGGGGAAGCTCCTATTGACTGCTTTAGCCCACTGTGTAACAGACAAAGTGAAGAACATGTTTAGGAAAATCTGCCTGGGTATGTGTGCGTCAGTCAGCAATTGTGGAAAGGGATCTGTGTCAGAGACTACACTGAGAAATCTCATTGCTATATATAAATGTGCACAGAGAAGCATGGGCCAGTCAGCGGGCAAGAGAGGGTGCCTGAATGTATGAAGAAACATATCTGCATGTCCAGATCAGCTTCTGACACCCATCTCCTGACAGATACCAGTTTTGTGACTCCTGAATGTGCTTCCCAGGTGGGCCAGGGAGGAGGCACACAGGGAAAGAACTGAGCACCAATCCTTAGTCCTGTTTTTCCAAGGGGAGACTCGAAAAGAAACTCCATCTTGTTTCAAAGCATGAGGCTTGAATAGTATTGACCGAGTCTCTGTGAACTCCTGCCTGATGCACACCAAGCCTTCCTGTCAGCCCAGAAGGACACAAAGGTGGCCAGGTTTGGAAACAGACCAGGAAAGGTACTGGTGGAAGACATGGGCACTAGCTGAATCCTCAGAAAGTGGACAGTGTGTGTACACATCAGGACCCTGGGATGCAGTGACCCTTCTCATCCTCATATTATAATTAGGATCACTTTTCCCACTGACCAAGAAAGCCTGTTAGACGTAGGATTTGGTTTTCTGTGTGGCTCCTGCTTTTCACACAAGCTTCCAGCTGATGCCAAGTATGGGCTCAGTTTTAAACACTGCTCAGGCACTGTCAGCTCTGTAACCTCTGTTCTCATAGGGAGCAACTGGTGCTCAGAATCTTCAAATCACGGTTTCTGTGATAACTCCCCCAAAGCCACTTTCACTGGGAGGGCAGAGCTGTATTCCTTTCCTTTTATCTGACTCCTGCAACCCCCCAGCCCCTACAAAAAAATTCTTTTTGACAGAGGAAGTTCCAAATCTCACTGGAATAAATTTAGCTCACACCCAGTAACATCAGGTCTTGAAGACTTGGTGATGAACGGCTGAAAATTCATTTCCTGAACACTGACAGAAAAAGTAAAGGAAAATAACTTTGTCCTTTCCAAAGCAAAGAATGTTGCTTGTGCTTTCAGGGAAATGTTGCAAATGACATTTATAAAAAGGTTCTTCACGTCTGTTTGCAAGTCAAATCCCACGTGGTTCTATATGTAAACTGGACCCCTCCTTTGCCATTACCTGCCTTAGAGACATAAATGAAGCTTCAGGGCCCCCCCCTCCCCCCCCTTTCCGAACAGTTACCCATTTTTGCATAATCCTTTGACAATACAGTCCTGAAAAGGTATTTTACTCAAATCTCTTCCCCCAGTGAGAAACCTCAGCTTCTTTTCATTTTCCCTAGTTTGGTAACATTTTTTTTTACATTTAAGTTCCCCTCTTTTTACTTTTCATTGCAAATAAAAGCTGTAAATGGTGGGGTGGGGTGGGGTGGAGTGGTGTGAATTAAAACTAACTAAACCAGAGTCCAGGCACAATCACCTTGTGTCTGGGAACGACAAGGGCTTTCCTATCAAAGGAAACTGAAGGTCACACTTTCCCTCATTGATCTTGCAATGTTTGTTAATTACTCTGTCACTGATGTGGCGAAGGATAATTAAACAGCTCTGTTTATATCTTATATGCATAATTATGTGCGCTGCCACTGAACTCGTGAAGACTAGAGAATGTGCCTCTCCAGAAGGGGAACGGACAGACGGAGATGAGTTTCAGCTGCATTATTAACAGGAGGAGGAAAACATGCGCACACACAAAAGGAGGAAAGTTTGATGGATTCACAAAGTGCTGAGATCAGGGGAGGGGTGCGTGCAGGTCGAGCAGATTAGGGGAAGATCTTTCAATTACAGATTCAGCCTGGCTGAGAGACAAATGGGGAGGGAGCTGCTCTACCCTAATGGAGAAAATTCAATTCACCCAAAGCTTTTATCAAGACTTAGCACTCATACACCCCCTCAAATCAATCTGGGGGACACCTGGCTATCAGAAAGGGAGCAAGAAAGTCATCTGTAGCTTTCCCCAACATATCTTGTTGAACTCAGCTTTTGAATGAACCACAAAAATAAAGCAGAAGCAATCTGAAAATAGGAAATACACAGCTGGAGGAAGAACACATGAGATAGTGGGGGGAAATGAGGTTTGGAGTGGCATTTTCACCAGCTCGATCCTGAGCTCACGGTGGGCAAAGCTCGAGGACTGGGGCCCTCATGAGGGGAGGCAACACCCTGACACGAATGTCACCTCAGCCCCTCCATCCGGGCCGAGGGATCATGAAGCAGCAAGATGTTCAGCGTTGAGTGGCTCTCTAGGGGCTCTCCGGGAACCATCCCAGCCTTGCTCTGGCTCAGTTCAGCCTTCCGCAGGCTCCCCCTGGTGCTGTCCAGTCCCTGGAGGAACACCTCGGTGGCCATTCCTTCCAGAACCTTCATCCCGGTGACTGCTCGCGTCCCGTCCCATCCCATCTTGTCTGGCCCTGCAGCTGGGGCCGCCCTTCCTGGGGCTGCGCTCGGTTCACCCGTGGCCCCGCAGCTAGGGGCTCTGCCTCAGACCTCAGGAACAGTGGAAGAGGCAGCCCTGCCAGAGATCCTGGCCCTCTCTCAGCTCGTCCTGGGGCTTCCAGGATCAGTAACTACTAATCAAGGTGCCATGTGTGGCCACGAGTGTGGTTAGATAACCCAGCCGGCCCCTGTGTGGACACCCTGCAGAATCCACTTGGGATTTGTCACAGGACAAATCTCTGCTTCTCTTCGCTTTTGTGGGAATACAAGACCAGGGAACCAGAACCCACCACAGCTATGGCCATCTGAGTGGTGTGAAGGAGTCTGGAGGGATTTGTGGTCTGCAAAGAGCTACCCAGCCACGTCCACCCTCACACCACCGTTCTTGGGAAGGGGAGGCTAAGCCAGAGGCAAACTCTGTATGGTCCCAAGAGCAAAATGACAGGCCTCTGCAAGGGGAACAGGGCTCTTACTCCTCTCCCTGGCTGCCAGCTGCTGCAGAACCTGGCATGGACACAGAAAATGTAACTCTGCAGCTGCCCCATGTCAGGAAATGGAGGGGACAGAGGGCTTACCTGAGGTGGTTCCTGCCCCCAGCTTGGAGCCTGGTTCGCCACTGGAGGACCGGTAGGCATCGTCTTTCGCTGGCCCATCTGAATCCCTGTCATCCAAGAAGTTGCCATCCTGTGAGCCCCTCAGAGTGTCTGCCTCGTCCCCGTTATCTTCCTCATCGCTGCAGCCCTTGGGCTGCACCATGTAAACGCCTTCGGGGGGCACCTCTGCGCTCTCGGTGCCCTTACATTCCTTGCCCTCTGCTCTCCCCAGCAAGGGCTCCTCGTTGTACTCCCCATTCACCCACTTCTCGATCACCTCCCTCCTTTTGTCCTCCTCGATCTTCTGCACGCGGCTGAGTCCGTCTGAAAACTCTGTCCCCAGGTCTTTGGTCCCAGGCTGGGGCAGGTCCTTGTTGATGCTCTCTGGCTGTGGCCCCTTGTCCACACGTGCCTGCTCAGCTCCCCCATGGTCAAAGACAACTTGGCGGCTCAGCTTGGCACAGATGGCATTTAGCTTCAGGCCGCCTTTGCGCTTGGCAGCCATCGCGGGTTTTCCTGAGGCTGCGTCAGTGCATATAGTTCTTTCAGCTGGGAAGAGAGAGGAGAAAGAAGCAAGGAGGGGCATTAGTGGGATCAGACAACTTGAACCCAAACAGCAAAAGGATGGTGCCAACCCAGTGGGCTTTCAGGCATGACCAGTCCCATCCTTGGAAGGGTGGAGCTGCTCTGTGCTTCCTAACTCTGAGTGGAAGCCCAGCCATAAGAGCTCGGTGAGAAGCACCCTCTGAACCTGCTGGGACCAAAATATGCCACTGGCCAAAAGAAAGAGACACCTGTTTGGGCTGGGACAGAACTGGGCTTGAAAGACCCCAAACATCTCAGGCAGGTGAGTGTGACACCAACCTTTGCTCCTGGCTGAGGCAGGATACAAGTTTGTTAAAAGCCTGGATTGCCCTCTCCTTTAGACTGCAGAACCGCCTGCTACAGCTCCCCAGCTCTATCCCAGACGTAGTGGGTGCCGAAACCACACTAGCCAGCAACTGCACCCAAGCATCTCTAGCAAGGACAACAGCTTCCCAAGCCTAACCCTATGGACAGTGAGGAATTCACCTAAAAGAGTTTCTGCATATTCTCAGAGAAGAGAACCAGTATGCACCTAAAAGAGCCATTATGGAGGACAGGAGCACTGGCGAAGTGTGTGTGTTAGAGCACCGGAACTAGACTGGTGTGTCACAGCAGTATGGAGAAAATTGCTGGGGGCTGGTACTGGCTGATCAGGCCCCTTTGCCTGCTTGCTGGTGCACACAGGAAATTCTGCTCTCATACTTCCCAGCACAATCAGCTAATTAGTGTGAGTTTGTTATTTTAATGTAGTTTATTCATATGTGACAGCTAGTAAGGGAGGGGTGAGAGAAGGTGGGGGGAGAGAGGAAGAAGGTAAGGTCTTAACTTCAAGGTCATGGGGAATCTTGAACTAAATGGTCTCTATCAGTCACTTGCATAATTATTGCACCAACAATTAACAAGGTTCGATCCCAAATAAAAGCAAAATAATTATTCTAAAGCAGCTGCATTGTCTCATTTCTCTCTTTTTTCCTGAGAGATGCTCAGACTAAGCAGGGTTAAAGGACAGAAGGTTGCAATGGGCACACAGCCTGGCTCTTCCCCCAGAGCAGAGCCAAGGCAGACCCTGCCCTGCATTCCAGGGCTCAGGACGAGCACCCAATAAAGCACTTGCTGGTCACACATGCCACAAGAGTTACTGTGGGGATATTGCTGGAGGTGGAGGTTCCTCCAAAATGGGCTCTTGGATTTTACATTGTGCTGAAAGAGGGGCCAGTCACATGTAGAGCAAACAGAACGTCTCCAGACCTCAAATGATAAGAATGGGTTCCCCTACCGCACAGGAGTCCCTTGTGGCAGCTCAGCCCACACCTCCTTGTCACCAGCACGGAGGTGCTGCTCCAAAGCAGCACACTGAGATTAATCAGACCCCCTACAATGCACCCAGAAGCCACCGTGACAGCCCCTAATCCCATAACATGACAGCCCAATACAAACAGACTGAAACTTTAGACCTGCTGTCCAACAGCCAGAGAGTGGCTGCTTAGCGTAAACTCCTGACAGCTTCAGACACGCTTCCCTGTCAAGGACTGCAAGAAAAATAACCCCCGACAAATATATTAGCCCCCCACACAAAGGAAGGCAAAATGTACTCCTCCACTTTCCCAACGCACCCCCCGGCACTAACACCTACGTGCAATCATGCTTTCATGAAGGGAAAGCACACGATGCTCCCAAACATGTACCTCCCCATCCAGAAATTACAGCTGTTCAAAGAGCTGTGTGTATGCGCTGGCACACTCCGTAAACATAGTCCTACACGTACAGGTTAAGAAGTCCCATCTCCCCAAAATACATTCCTGTGCCTTCCCCCACGCATTCCTTCTTCACAGATTCCCCAACACAAGCCTGCAGCCCTCGCACATACAGATGGGCACAGGCAGATGACTATAAAGCTGCAAGTCTCTATTTGCCAGCACCTTCCCTTCCAATTTCATTCCCACCGTTTAGGGCACAAAGTGAATGCCGATCCCATGCCCAGCTGGTACCACAGAGGGAATCTCAGGAGGCTGCTGTGAGCTCCGTGCAGAGCCTGGCCAGGACACCTCCAGCTCATGCCCGTGAGCTCAGGCCAAGGGCCAGGAGAACCCTGCTGGCTGCAGGTGGCTGGGATGGAGCCTCCATGCAGTGCCCGCCCAGGGCCAGGGCACTGGGTCAGCACGGAATCACCAGCCTCCCTCCCAAGCACGGCCTGGTGATTCCCAGTCCACATTCTCACAATAGCCAGCCCTACTTAACCTGTGAGATCAGCACTGCTCGCAGCTGGAGATAACTGGGAGGCAGACATTCAGCAGCCCGAATCCTCACTGCCCTACCACTTTCTGCCAGGAGGGCAGATCCCATTATTCTGGTCTGGAGGTGAGCAGCCAAGTGTGTGCAACAGCTGGCAAATGAATATATAAATATTTATTTAAAGGAAAAGAGGAACAGACGTTCCTGAGGCTGCACTTGCTGCGTATGCAGCAATTCCAGGGAGCCTGCAACTTGTCTTCCATTCCTGCTCTGCCTCCTTCCACCTCACACACCCTGGCTTTGCCTTTCTACCTCCTCAGCTTCTGCACCTCAGCTCCTGCCCTGCCCCTTGGCATCTTTCCTTTCCCTTCTTGTGTTTGGGATTTTTTTCTCTGGGATTTTTTTCTCTTTTTATTTTATCTTTCCATTCCCTTACTTCCTTGTCTATGGAATAGGAGGGACATTACCTCTACCAACCTTCCTGTTCCCCTTTTAGGCTGTCAAGTCCACGAGCAGAAGGAAAACCTTTCTTACAGAGAAATGGTGAACATGACTGTTGGGTTGGAGAAGACCAGAGCACCTGTGTTTCATTCTCATGGGCAGAGGGAGAAAAGCTGAGCTACTGGATGAGGGATCTTTGTATCTGCCCAAGGTCGGGACTGTCAGATCCCCGAAGCCAGGCAGAGGGCACCCTCCCCCCCAGGCCCAGCTCCCCACCCCAAATCACTGTTTAAAGATTCCAGGCTAAGTAAACATCCCCCTTCATTTTCTTCGTCTAAATAGAAATGTTTTGATTTCACATCAATCTAAGGAAGCCATTTATAACCTGAGCCTGTCACACGGACTTTTCATCTCTGCCCGGGACAAACTCTTCCCACAAGCTCTATTTACACTGAGCACTTCCTCTGAAAACAATGCCACCGGGAGTTTACTCCTCTTTCCCCCTCTCCACACCCTTTGAGGAGACACAGGCTCTTCCCCCTCTGTACCCATCGCTGTGGCATCTTGATGGCACATCCTCCCTTTGAAGAAAAGGTTCAGCTTGCTGCAACCACGGCTGGCAGAGAGGTGGACGTAGCTCACCTCGCCATTTCGCTGCCTCGTCAGCCCAGGCTGCTGCCCCCACTTCATCCCTGCCCTGGGTCTCCCCTTGCTGCCAGAACCTCAGAGCCCGGCTCTCTGGCTCCACGCAGCCCCTGAAACAGCACCAAACTCCACACCCATCAACTCCACAGTGGGGTGCAGCAAAGCTGGGCACAGCTTAGCCCAGCCTCCCCTGAAGGAGAAAATGGGCTGTGGGGGACACATGGTGTGCAGGAACAAAAGGATCTGCAGCCTGGACCCAGCCAAGGGTAAACGGCTACGAAGATAAGTTCGGCTTTGCAGGGAGAAGAGGAGAGAGCCCAAGCCTGGCTTTAGCTTGAGGTTAATGAAAACACACCTCTCCTGGCAGAGGGGAGGAAGGGTCCCAGCTGGGAAAAAAGGGCGAATGGGAGCTGGATGATCCAGCTGGTATGGGTGGAGGGTAACAGCAGGAGCTTACTGCTGTGGGAAGAACCAGGGTGCAGGGCAGACCCCTGCCCCTGGGGTAGGAGGGCCCATTCTGGGGGGAGAGGTTTGCTGGCTGAGGAGGGACAGCGTTGTCACTTCAGAGGGCTGGGTACGTCGAACAGATGGAGCTTTCACATTCCTATTGAAGAGTTTTAAGCCCAGCTGAGCAGCTCTGTTCAGGAGGGAGGTCCCAGTGCCAGCTTTCCAGGAGCTGCAAGCTCTCATTTGATTAATTATTAACGGCATTATTTGGGAGGGGGGAGGGGGAAGAAAGGAGGGCTGACATGCATGCACAGTCCTTTTCTTTTTTAACCACTGTGGTGCAAACTTGACTGGAGAGACTCCAGTCTGCTCAGTAGTCCCAAACAGGGAGGGCAGCACCGCTTGCTGGGATGGGAGGTGAGGATGCTGCACACTGGAGCCTCTTCACACTTGAGCTGCAGTCCCTAAAATGGAGCCAAACCTTCACAGCAGAAGGCCACTGGAGCATTGGGAACATGCTTCTCAGGAGCAATGCCCTGGCACTGCCCGGCCACATGCTGGGAGGAGGCAGGGAAGGCAGCCAAATGCTCAGCCCGTACCAGAAAACATTTTCCCTCCAGCACAAAGACCTGTGTATTTTCCCAGGCAGGGCCAGGGCAAAGGCAGAACATCCCAGGCATGGCCCACAATGTCTGAGAGTGGATTTAGCGCGTATTCTCCCCTCTTCAGTTTATCAATAAAACATTTTATTGCTTTTAGCCCAGGAAATGACCTTGGATTAGTGGATGCTGTCTGTTCTGGCTGACCTTGGGGAGTTCACAAAGGCTCTTTAACAACCTCCTCTGCCCTGAAAGCATGGATCCCGCCTGTGCGTGTCTGCAAGGAGCTGGGGAAAGCCCTCGGTGCGAGAGTCAGACGTGACATGCTCCAGCTCAGCACTGGGCAGGCAGGAGAAGGAGAATCAAAAATGTGGGAGGAGAAACAAAGCGAGCAGCCAGGGTGTCCTTCCTCAAGAGCTGCCAGCTTCATTCCCTGCTTTCCCACAGCCATGAGGGCTCTCCCCACACCCCCCAACCATAAACCGGGGAGGAAAGGCTGGGGGACTCTGCTCTGGTCCCCACAGCCAGCACCTGCCAGTGCACAGTCTGCCTGCAGTCCTCACTGCTTGACTTTCTCCTGCCCACCACACTGGCATTTACAGACCCACAAGGGGCTCCTTTTCTCCCCATCTGCAGCTCCCAGAGCCTGGTTCAGCCCAGGCCCAAAGGGACAGAGAGCAGTGTCACTTCCCTTCAGCAAGCCCTTACACTTCCGTTAGCTCAGCCTTCTCAGGTCCAGAGTTCAGCTGAAATTTCCTGGTGCCAGTGCGGGGCAGTGCACAGAAATTGGCACTGGGCACTGAGTGACAGGACACCCTGAGAGCAGGGGGAAGCCATGGGCTCTGGAGATCCTGCTGCCCTGCACTGGGGCTGCCAGCCAGCTGGGCTGCTCCTGTTTCTCACCTGGCCATTTGGCTGCTCCCGTGCTGCTCATAGGGTTTCTCTGGAAGAAGAGCTTACGAACTCAGGGAGCCCCTCCTCTACCTAAGCAGAAAGCAGCCACAGCATCACTGAGCAGAGTGTATTTTCTGTGCAGGAGTGTACTTCTCAAGGGAGAGAATGGGACAGGAGAAACCGAGAGGAATTCTCCTCCTCAGGGGAACAGAAGCTACAAGTAAAGAGTGGTGAGTGCTGAGCTGTAAGTCAGGGCTAGGTCCCTGTATGCCTCAGGGCACAGACAGCCCATCCCTTTAGGCCACTCCCTCGCTGCCCTCCCCTGTCAATACAAAAGCCTCCCTTTTTAGCCATGTCCTCTCCAGTGTCCCCTGGTACTGGACAAAGAAGGTCCCCATCCTCTCCTGAGAACATCTCAAGCCTTCCAGTGCTGCCCACACAGAGAACCCCTCCTGGCATTGCATACAGGCCAGCAGGACCCCCTCCCCAGTGCCTGCTCCCAGCCCCCAGGCGCCCGTCTCCTCCAGTTGCATCCTCCCGAAGAGCAAGCCCTAAAGTGTTAACGGCGATTGGTGAAATGGCACAGCAGATTGCTACAATAAATAATTTACTGATATTTATAAATATTCAAATCAGCAAGCTTCAGAAATTGAAAGGGGGGGGGGACTCAGTTGATGGGGAGGAGGGATGTTTAGGGAGGGGAGGGGGGTCTGACATTAATTCCCAGGCTCTCCAAATTCACTTGAGAACTGTTTCTCATTTCAAACAAATATTAAATCTTTTGGTGTCAAGCCTCCAAAAATAAAATATCAAAGTCACCACCCCCTTGGTGGCCGATGCCTTGTCTGCCACGACTCTGGGTGCCCTGGGTGGCCCTGTCCTCTCAAACAGCCACTTACTGGGGGAACGATGGCAGCCTGCATGGGCCAGGTGCCTGGGCATGAGCATGAGCTCGCACACCCCCAGCTGTAATGCAGCCCACCACAGCACCAACCACCACCCAAGACAGGAATTCCCATTACTATGAACTACAAGACCTTGCCTTCATCTTCCAAGAGGTTTTCTAAATCCCACTGGGAAGAAAGGGCTGAATGTTGGTACAATGAAGATGGAATCAGAACTCCCGACTCCACTTGGGAGCATAGCTTTGTGATAGAAACTGAACGGGAGGTCAGGCCTCCTGACTTTCACTCCTTGCCTCTGGAATGCAATTTGGTTTTGGTGATTCAAACTGGGGATTCAGAGCCAGAAATGCTGGCTTCCAGCGTGGTTTCCAACCACTGTGTAACCGTCAGTCTTCCCAGCTTTCAGTGCCTTAGTTTCCCCACGGAGGGGAGGGGGAATGAGGACAATTACCCACCAGTGAGCCCTACCCAATGCTTTGGGGTCTTGGTATCAGCACTCTATGTCACTGTGCTGGATTGTTACAGAGCCTTTTCCACCTCTGAGCATCCTACTGACCCCTTAGATGGCCAAGGGAGATGATCCCATGTTTTCCCCTGGACCACCCCATTGGTAACACAAGGCTCCAGCATGGGGTGAACTTCCCCTAGATGAATAATGGCTTTTCTAATGCACGGGCAGGCTGTCAGCTTCCCTACTCCCAGTGTTTTATGGGTTTAACTGAACGGCTCTGAACTCCCTAGTAAGAAATAAAGTTATCCCTCAGCGTCCCTTCTAAACATTTCACTCAGTGCAAACGGTGTTTAAGAAAAATGAGGACATATTTCTTCTTAAGGATGCAGTATCCCCCTTCAGAGGCCTAATTTATGCCATATATCACTGGCCAGGGAGAGAAAGGCAGTGCAGACCTCACACTAGGAGTGAGCTGGCCCTAGCACAGCCGCTCCTGCTGCAATGGTGCAATGGGCTGCAACTCAAAAAGTCCTCCAGAGTCTGCAGAGTCCCTGCTGAAGAGCCGAGCTGGCTGGCAGGCAGCAGAGCAGGATGGACACCTTTGAATGCTCAGCACTGTGCTGCCTCCTGGCCACCGCATCCTGCCGCAAGCACCTCCTCACCGGCCCCACGCAGCCCAGCCCAAGTCAGCTTGTCCCCTCGCTGGCTGAACGGTGACAACCTCCCCCAGCCCCTCTGCCTCACCCCACCTCTGACACTCCCTTCTCACCTACCACTGACCTGCTCCGCCAGCTCTTCACAGGCATTTGGCACAGCTGGTGGGGAAAGTAGTTCAACTTTGAGCAAGGATAGGACTAATCCTTCTTCACAGCTCTTTAGTAATGCACGTCTGAACCTTTTCCTAGGCAGATCTCAAAAAAGACTCTAAGTGTGCTTTGATCTTGCCTATCCTCAGCTTCCTCACTGGGAGAACCACTAAGGGTCTGCTTCTCACCTGGGTCCGAGGCAAAGCTCCTCATCTCTGCCCTTCCCTTTGCCCTGCTCTGCACTCATGTGCCCTGGAACCTCCAAAGGACAAGAAAAGAATGCCTTTCTGCATACAAGTAACACAGGAAGCTTCTACAATTAACAAAAGGAGCCGAGTGTAAAGAAGAGGGGAAAAAAGGGGGGAACAGAGTCAGGAGTTCTGATTCTGCTCCCCACTCTGCTACTGTTCCTTGTCTTTGGACAAAGGACATCATGCAGGCTCCCCTTCATGGATCACCCATTGGGAAAGGATTTCTTGCCCAGCTTAATGAGCCCAGTGCCTTTTCAATTTTAGGTACTACTGCAAATCAAATAACAGCAGAGGAAAAGCACTGATAGAGGGCTGATTGAAGCTCAAAAGTCCCTTGTGTCCTGCAGCAAACTTCCTAGTTCATTTGTCAATGCAGGATTTTTGAAAAGACATTTCAGCTGTTTCCTTCCTATGAAAACCTGCTCTCAGTTCTCCAACTCAATGCAGTGAGCAGGGTCTTGGGGTCCCCAGGCTGAGGAGCGGCTCCCTGGGAATCTTCTGTCCTCACCATCTTTCTTTCAGATAACATAAAGCCAAGAGGATCAGTTTTTCTGATCCAGTTTCTCTTCCTTATTTATTTGTTATTAATTTTTTAGTCTGGTTAAAAGGTTTACTATCCAGAGGAGCATAAGTAGCCTCACTCAGCCTAAGTAACTCTATAAATCAAGCAGAACTGCTAACATCTACATCACAATTCTGCCATCAATCTCCACACAGGTTGTGAAGAAAACCAAGGGGAAAAAGATGTAAAAGGCAGAGTGAGGCGTAATAGCTCATCACCCTCAGGTCCCTGCATGTTGTGGTGCATTAATTCGTGGGCAAGGCTACACCTGCAGGCTCCCTGTGGCCCTTAGAAAACTCCCTGTGAAGCCAGATGTGTTGTCAGGGCAGCTGAATGCCAACACAATGCCTAACTTCACCTCTTCATAGCACAGAAACATGGCTGGAGTGCTGTGCCAGGAGGCCACAGTGGATGCAGAGAGGGAGGGAAGGGATGGTGGAAGAAAAGAGCTGGAAGAGCCTCTGGAGCAAAGCCTGCTGCCTCATGTGGGAGCCAGCTCCTAAGGAATGAAGATGAGGCCAAACATAAGCCTCTTGGAAGCACTGCACAGATCCCTCTCTAAAGGCTGAACGGGTCAAGGAAAGGGGTGCAGGGAAACATGGAGGTGAGATCAAGAGGGAACCAGACTTGGCAGCAAATACCTGACACTGGGGGAACAAAAAAGACCGGGGAGAGACAACAGACCCCTCAAAGGATAGTTTCAGAAGGGAATTGCTCAAAGTTTCATCAGTTCCCCTGGGTGACCTTCTTTAATGAGTGATTTTACAGAGAATCCAAAACCACCATGATCCAAGTCAGTGGACAGCAGCTCCCTGGTGTCAGGCTGGGCTCATCCATAACTGAGGGCAGGGGTTAAGTGAGCCAGCTCCTAAAACAGGGTCCCTCTGACCCTTTGGTAGTTGGTCAGCAGTTTAGGGGCAATTTGCAATCCCCTTCATCGCTATTAAGCTCAGACCCAACAAAGAATGCAGACTACTAATTAACTGCAGTGGGAAGTCGGGAGCTAAATAGGAGTTGCAAGTGTGAATGCTTGTTGCACCACTAAGAAATGCAGGGCCAGAGGAAGTTCATTATTGTGGTCTTTCAAGGCCCTGCAAAGTAAATCAGTGTGTCAGCCTGAAGGAGGTGAGTGAAACCTCAGGAAGGGCTGCATACAAAGAGCAAACCAGAGCATCTCAGCCTTCCAGCTCATATTCTGTCCTCTCCACAGCCCCTGACTGCTCCCTAAGCTGTATGTGAGCAGGTAACGGCTCTGGGCTGGGTGCAAAGGGGGTACTCAGTGCTCTTAGAAGTTGCTGTGATCCCCAGGTGGGGCTGAAGTCTTTTGTGAATCCAGAGCAGGTACCCATTACACACAGCACTGGGAGCTCAAGGGCTCTTGAATCCCTGAAGATGTCTGCGACCTGCAAATAGTGTGCAATGTGGTTAGGAGAAATGCTTCCATCCTGTTGGAAGGAATGATCAGGCCAGAGGAGAAAGAGCTCTGGTGTGAAAGCAGTGGGTCATGCCTGAGTTGTTAACTCGGCAGTCCTGTCAGAGCGGCACAGGAGAGCAAACCCCATGGCTGGGCCATGTGGGCGCTCACCCCGTGCTTCCCAGTGCTCACACCACTCTAATTCCATGTCTTGCCTTTTGTTGCTCTTCTTTCTGGTCATTAGGGATCATCCTCTTATCTCCTATGTCCTCGTGAGCCCATCCATGTGCCTGTGCTATCACTGACTGCAAACACCCGTCCATGGGAATGCACACGTGCACAGAAACGTGGTCGTGCAGGTACACTATCACATGAAGAGGCACACATGACCCTGCACACAAACACACATAACTGTATGCACATGCTAATGCACACAACTCTGCTGTGTGTCACACGCTGTACAGGTGTCACATCTACACATACATATATGTACATACAGACACAGCACCTGCACCCTGCACACACCTGCCCCGCTCAGCCCCGCACGCACAGCCAGCACCCCACAGAGGCCACCAGCACCCACGCAGAGCCCACAAGCAACCACACGAGCAGCCAGCACAGGCAGCCGCCGGTGTGAGCACCACGCACACACTCAGTGTGAGCCTGCACGCCAGATGCAGTTTGTTCTGCAGCTTGGAGTGAGAATACAGTGGACTCCCAGCTGGACCCTGCAGCCAGACTTGCAGCAGGGACAGACACACTCCCCATACCATGGAAGAGTCCCTCTGTAGCCCCAGCCCAGCTGCAGCTCACACCTTAAGGCAAACAGAGCCCCGGGGAATGTCTCACTGGAGCTGACGTCCCAGCAGAGTGTGTGTGATCTCTCCCTCTCCCTCTCCCTCTCCCTCTCCCTCTCCCTCTCCCTCTCCCTCTCCCTCTCCCTCTCCCTCTCCCTCTCCCTCTCCTCTCCCTCTCCCTCTCCCTTTCTCTTCCGCTCGCATCTTTTCATGAACTCTATTTCTCTTTCCTTTCTGAAAACAACTGAGCTGTAAATACTGTTTAACCTTCTTCCCCCCTTCCCCCTCCCCTCCGCACTATAAAAACACAAATATGCCATAACTCAGCTGGCTCAGCCGCCGCGCCTCCAACATGCCCTGCTCCAGGCCTCTCAGGAAGGTCATAACAAACGACTTTCCGATTCAGTGCTCCTGAAATAATTTTGTGTATTAAAACCTGAATCTGCACTTTCTGGACCGAAAGCCTCTCTTAATTATGGCAAGCGTCCTTGGGATGGACAGTGATCCTTCACTACAGCACTGCTAACCAACCGGAGAGGCAGTGGCTCTGGCTCCCCACCACCACCTCCTCCCGCTGCCCCCTCCCACCACCACCCAACCCACAGCCCCCCTTTGCTCCCTCGCCCCCCCGCCTTCCCTTTGCCCAATCTGTTTTCAAAGTGTGTCTGTCCTTTATTAAATTGTTTTCTTTTCCACATTATCAGTTGCCATGGAGACCTCATCTCTCGGATTATTTGAATTTCATTATATCTATTGATTTGGGAGCATTTCATCTTTTTTATTGTTTTTCTGTCAATTTTCAAAACGAATAACCATCTAATTTGCGTCAGTGCTGATTATGTTTGTCCCTCAATAGAGGTCGGCAGCTGCGTCGGGGAAACAAATCAATGGGAAACCATCATAAACCTCCCCAGTACAATCTCCAGGATATGTGGGTGACATTCCACGCCTGCGAGAAACACTCATCATATCCAAACTTCTTTCTTTCTTTTCTTTTTTCTTCTCCCCTTCTTTTTTTTTTTTTTTTTTTTTTTTTTCCTTTCCCCACTCACAGATAGCTCTGCTGGTCAGTGGCAGGTACCATTTCAAATTGTATTTATTTTACCCACAGACATGTACAATTTTGGGCACATCACATTTTCAGACAGGGAGGGGGACAAGGGTAAAAGAAGTGGGAAGGAATATTTTCTTTTTGTAGGAAAGAATGGAAGAAAATAATGATGACGGAAAGAAAAAGAGGAAAAGTAGATGGGGATTGCAAATTGCTTACTATGTTTTTTTTTTAAATAATTTATGCAATTTTAAGCATTTATGTATAAATTTTTTAATAAGCCACCCTGGAGCAAAATAGCCATTAACATCCCAACGTCCTTCTGTCCAATGGGCTCTTGTGCAGGATCAATTTCCGAGAGTACTTTCCTTTTTTTTTTATGACATGATAAAATGCTTTTAAAGCAACTTACACAAATATGGAAATTTTCTTTCTTCCCCTCCTTTTTTTTCCCCCTCTCTCACCCTCTCTCTCTCTCTCTCTTTTTTTTTTTTTTTTTTTTTTTTTTAACAGCCTCACTTATTCACTAGGGAGAGCAAGTGAGTGAGAGTGTGTGTGTGTGCTGGGGAGGGCAGTTGGCAGAAGGATAGACCCAGCCCTAACTGGAATGGACCTGCCTGTCCTTCTAACAAGGGCATAAACTTTCATTAGCGATGCACACAGTCAAAGGCAATTTAGGGAAACGCGCTGTACAGAAAAGGAAACCTCAGCGTTTTTACTCGCTGGCTCCTTGGCTCCGTCCAGGGGGCTCTATCCTTGAGCTCTGCTTGCGCTCTCCAAGCAAAGTGACCCCACTGGCCATGGGGGAGGCAGGAGGGAGCCAGGAAGAGGCTGGAGGTGCTCTGGGGGATGCGTGTACCCGGCCATGCCAGCAGCCTGCATGCCCCGAGCTGGGCCAGGGAAGCCAGTCAATATTAATGTCTTGCTGGAACACACTGGTCCTGCAAGAGGCTCAGAGGTATCTGTTGCTCTGCCCACTGCAGAGCTTCATCCTTCAAGGGCCTAGTCCTCCCCAAAGGTCTCTGTTTTGGATTTCTGCACACTGACAAGGGACTTGCAGCCTCCTGATGCCCCTTTGGGGTATTAGTTACAAGATGGCTCTGCCCAGACCAGACAGATGTGTCGCTGCTGCTCCTGTTTCCACAGGATTTACAGACTAGTTATTTTTGCAGCTGGGACACGTTTGGCCTCACACAGAAACCTGGAAAATAGCATTCCTAAAGGGATGGCTCCTGCCACTGGCCCTCGGATGGACACAAGTGCACGTCTGGAGGGAGAACAGCCCAACATGAGGGACTTGGTGGGGTCTGAAAGTCATGGCCACGTGTTGGAAACGAAACAAAACTATCTCTCCAGCTAGCATTCTCTTGGCCCTTCGGCTTTGAGGTTGAAGTTTATGCACCCTAAGCCAACTATATGTTATACATGCCCAAGCATGGGAATCCCTGTGCATGTCCCTATTATTTCATCCAACATGAAGCCCTGACAGTGGTTATCACAGAAGAGCAGATTTCTTTACCTTTTTGTATGACATACATCCAGAGATAATACAGACCTATGAATTTAATCCTAGTGACAGCAGGTCTGCACATTACTGGCACCTTTCACAGACCCCTGCACTCTCCCAGCCCTGCGCAGCCCCAGTGCAGGCTCAGTCCCTGCAGTGCTGACTGGCACAGAGCTGGGGATGCACCTGACCCATCTACCATGTTTGAACTAAAGCAGAGGGTAAAAAAAATAATAATAATAAAAAAAATAATAATAAAAAAAAAAAAATCCAGGGGCAGCCAATGCTCAGCTGGAAAAACACAAAGTGCCGAGAACAGCAAACCCAATCAATAACAATCACAACCCTAGCAGCGGGTGAGGAAGGCATGAACTGTTTTGGCCCACTCCCTGCATGCTCAGCCACTTGGGAAAACACACACTCCCCAGAGGCCCATGGTTTCATCCCCTCCCACTCCACCCTACACTCATCCTCACCAAAAAGCTTTATGGAGTGCAAGTCCCCCATGCTCCTGTTCTAGCCAGAAGCTTAGCAAAGAGGAGAGAGGGGCCCTGCACAGAGGAACTGGACTCCCGGGAAAGAGCTGGCACCTGAGGAAGGTTCTTTCTCCCAGCAAAGTGCTCCTTAACTCCACACCCTCCTAACTTCTCCTCCCCTCCAAAGTTTTGTCCTTTGTGCCAGTTGCTGGCCTTGGCCTTAGGATGCTCCTCTTCTCCCATCTTCTTTCCTCAAGTTCCCAGCATCATTCCACCCTTCTCCTTCCTAGCATCTCCTGCCAATGCTCTTGTGCCCCAGCCTGCACCCCCATACCCTCCTTACACCTCTCTGCCCTCATTCCCTGTAGGCCCAACAGCTAGGTCTGGCAGAAAAAGCTGGGCTTCCCGGAGGACCAGCCCTGCCAGGGACTGGTGACCAGCCTGGGGAGGGGAAGATGGAATTCTGACAGGGAAAACATGGGAGCTTTCCCTTCTCCTGGTCTCATGTCACTCCTCACTCAGACTGTACAGATTTGGGGGATTTCACTGTAGCAGCAGAGGTCAGCAGAAGTTGAAGGTTTTCAGATCATATGTATCTCTATATGGTCTTGTCTATAGTGAGTGCTAAATATAGCCAAGCCAAACCTGGAGGTGACTTCAGTGCTGTGGTGCGGGGACAGCAGCCACTGCACAGTTATTCTCCACCTCAAAGCAATGCAGATGTAAGAAGCCACAGTGCAAAATCAAGGATGCCTGTGAATTCTCTGTTCTCCCACGGCCAAGGGTGTGAACCAGGCTCTCTCCCTCTCTCAGGTCTCCATGATTCTTCATTTTGAGGAGTCAATATGAAACATCATCTTCTTGTTTCAAGGTCCATTTTTTCTGTGGGATATTGGATCCTCTTATGTATGACATGCCAGCATCTGTGTCAGCATAGCTACTTAAAAACTTAACCAGTGGAAGAAGCTCTGAATAGAAGGGGAAAGTCTCTTGTGTGGGTCAGAATAATTAGACTGAGCTCAAATTGGCTTTAGGCATCTGCTGCTGTGTCTGAGCAAAATCAAGCCATGCTGCTTCCATCAGCATCTCTCCGCTGTTGGCCTCACCCTGCCGAACTGAAGGGATCACATACTGCCTTGTATAGGGCATCTCTGGGAACAAGACTTGCCTCAACTGAAGCCATAAAGCTTCCTTATCCAGATATCATTAAAGCCAAGAGAAAAGAGGCCAGACAGAGAGACTGAGATGAGCCATTTCCCCAACAAACTTGCTTCCCTTTTTCATTCGCTCCTTTCTTTTGCTCCCCTTTAACTGTCATTAAAATAACAAGTTTCTGTTACAGTCTAAACATTCCCACATTGTATAAAGGGTTATGTTACACTAGAGTCACCGCCGGGCCCAGTGTTTGCACAGAAACCTCACTGCAGGTCCCCCCTCCTGACGAAGTGACTTATTAAAGTTTAAACAGTAATTAACAGAACAATAAAAATAAAGGGATGTTTGGGGAGTCGTAGTGCACACAGGGTTTTTGGCAGTGCCAGCACTTTTCAGTGCCCTGCGCTGGCAGAAAAAACGGCTGCAAAACCAGTGGGAGAGATCGTGTGCTGCAAGCAGGAAGCGGCCGCAGCAAGGCCAAGGTACGATCCCAGCCCCTGCACAAGGGTGTAGGGAGCAGCAGGATGCAAGGAAAGGGTTTGGGGGACTGAGAAAAAGATGCCAAAGGGTCACCTGGCAGGAGGCTGATCAGATTCAGTGGTCACCACCAGCCCTGACCTCTGTGTGCACATCAGACAGCATCAAGACCTTCCACCACCTGTTCTCCCATTCTGCTGAGATGGCCTGAACAAGTCCCCAAAAATCTGCATTTGGGGAATTATGGCCCAGAAGTCAGAGCTGGGTTTTGGGGAAGCAGCTCCTTTATTTTGAAAGAGTAGTAGAGAGGAAAGAGCAACCACAGAACAAACCCCTGAGAAAAATCTTGCAAATAAAGAAACCTTCTACGGGAGACTCCAAGACCAGGCCCTGTGCCTGGGAACTTTAAAAACAGACAGGAGACATCTTGTAGGGACTGATCCTGCCCTGGCCCTGTGCAGGTGTGAGCTGCAGATCCAACAGCATGGCATAAATTTTGGGATCATTCCCTCCTGCAGTGCAGCCACAGGGTCAATCCCTAGAGCCTTGCCAGAGCCAGAACTTTCCCAACCCATGTGAAGTTGGCTAATCAGAGCTCCCTTTACAGGGGAAAACCTGCTTTGCCTCTGTTTTGTTGCCATTCTCAGTAGCTTGGCTTGCCCAGGATGAGCTCTAGAGAATGTGCGTAGACTTTAAGCTTAAGTTATCAGTCCTCACTATTACCCAACTTGCAGCAACTCAGGAAGATCACATCTGAAGATATTTTTGGTGCCTTTTGTAGCTATTCTCAAATGTTTGCCTCAGTAGCTCACAGTGCTAGCTGGCTCCAGCCCTGATGTGTGACTCAGTACACACAGCATTGTGCAGTCCTATGTTTGCTAAATCTCTTCCAGTACAACTGCTCAGTTTGCAAATAAAAAGACAGCTCTGTGAGGGTGTATCTCCTCTGCAGAGGGAACTCAGGAAGTGCTGCCTTGAGCCTCTCCCAAATCTACAACTTGGCTCCTGGTCTGTCTGGGGAGCAGCATGGATCTGACCTGACCTGGGGACTGCTCTACTCGTATGAGGACACACATGGAGACATCCATCACCAGTTGCTGCCAGTCAGCCCACAGCCTCCCTTCCCTCTGCTGGGGTGCAGGAGAAGGAAACCTCAGGTGTCCCCAGAAGTCTCAGTATGGCACCAGTACAGGTGACCCAAGTGAGGACGCTGCAACCCAGCGTGCCCACTCACACTTCTTGGAGGATAACTCCCTTTGTAAGGTGAGCTTGGCAGTGCCAGGTTAATTGTTGGATCTGATGACCTTAAAGGTTTTTTCTGACCTAAACAATTCTATGATGTTGTGAGTTCAGCCCAGGCTTCCAAGGTGCTGGTTTATTAAGCCATGAGGAAGCTTGTGTCAGCCACGACAGCCCCACAAACGAGTGCCACGGTGGAGGGCTGGCATGTCAGGGTCCAGAATTAATGAAACCAAAACCCTTTCATCAACCTTGGTGATTCTACTACATTCAGGTGTAAATCATAAACTTTCCTGGAGCTCCAGGGAGGACATGAAATGGAAGCAAGGGGGAAGGGAGAGGCTGAGCTGAAGACACACTGATGCCCTTTTACTTTACACCTGTTTTTTTACTGGGCCCCAGCAGCTGAGCTGTGTGACACATAGCTCTCCACACCTCCCTTGCTGCCTTGTCCCGTTCAGCACTCCCTTCCCTGCTCAGGATGTCTTCCCAGAAGCCTTCCTGAATCCTCATGGGGTCCTTGGGTCCCACTGCCAGGGAGGCAAATGGGATGTGGCAGATACATCTCCATTCACAGCCTTGTTTGGCCAGCAACACTATGTCCTCTTATCCCCAAGCTTCTATTGCAACTTTTTTTTTTTCTCTGTGGCTTTTCTCCTTCCCTGGGAAATTAGGTGCCACTGGCTTGTTTAGACTTGCCCTAGAGACAGTTTCCAAAGTAAGCCCCTGAGTCTACTGCAAGTCAGGCAGGGCAACTTCTGTTTGAAACCCCTGATCAGCTGAGCTGCTGGCTCTGGGGGTTTTTTTGGTTTTGTTTGTTTGTTTGTTTTTTCTTTTTTTTTGCTGCCCCAAGCAAGCTGGATGCACAGGAACAGCCGACGGGATTCAACACTGGAGCAGGATGTTGTCAGGGTCAGCAGTTCACAGAAAAAGCAGGTACAGGTGTCTGTCTTCCTGACTCACCCCTGAGGTCACTCTGCACACTCTCATTCTCTGAACCAGTGTTAGATGAGCTGCCAGTCCCTTTCTGGAGGACTCTCCTCCCCACCATGAGGATCGGCAGCTCATCTCCAGACACTCAGCTCGGTGCCTCAGATCTTCCTGACTTGCTGGGCTTGATCCCTCTCTGACTGATCTTATGCTCATGTCACTCTGCTTGGCTCAGGAGAATCATTTCCGAGCTGACATCACATCAGTGACAGAAGGGAGCTTATGCCTTTCCACTGTCACTCACACTAAACCAAGAGAAGAAGAAATGCTATCCAAATCGGAACTTTTCATTCCATTCACCCAGCTATGGGATGTTTCTCAACTCCTGGTTGGAGTTAGGGTCTCCAGACTCATTTGCAGTGAGAGTGGCAGTGCTTGAGAGGGAAGAGGTGTCGAGCAAGTACAAGCAGGTGCAAATAGAACAACAGAAGGTGCCCCCAGGTCAGCACTCACGTGCATTTTCCTCGGCCATGTCTGAGAAGACTTGGAGTCAGAACAGAGCACAGCTTTGCATGGGGGTCTCAGACATGTTCACAATGCAGAAAGACTGTCCTGTTCACTTCCTTTTCCAACACGTCGTTCAGGATGTCTCTACAGCAATGCCAGTAACTGCCTGTAGGGAATGTTATATTAGAAGATTATCTAATGCACTCTTAATCATCTGGTCTTGCAATCTACAGTGGGAAATCAGAGTAGTCAGCACAGTATGACCCTTCCTCCAGACACCACTGAGTTCGGATACCATTATCAGTGGTAGCATGGTCCATGCCCCAGAACTTAAGCTCTCTTTTGGTTAACAGGCCATGAAATTATTTAGGTTATTTTTCATGTTACATTCTGTTATATCTGTAATTAACACAAAAGATCACCAGTTCCACATTCTGTATGTTGCTGAATACAGGGGAGACAGTACTTAGAAGCACTTAGTCTTAACTGTCCTGTTGGGCTTAGGGGAAGCCAACTCTTCAGAACAGACAAGGAAAGGGTTGGGTATTGTCAGAGACCTTACCTCACATGTCTGCAATATGACATGGGAACCAGCACCCTTATATTTGGTCTTACCTCCTTTTTTTGGAAGGGACTTTTAAACAAAAGCAAACAGTCTGCCAGCACACTCAGTGTTCAGTGCCATCTTCAATCAGGGAAGCCTAATTATACCCATTATACTGATGAGGAAGCCCTGGCACAAAGCTATGCATTCACATGGCTACAGATACAAAGCAAATCAGTGGCAAAGCTGGAATTAAACCCAGGAATCACGGTGATGAGTTCATCACCCACCTCAGCACAGTCCCATGCAGCTGGTCATGACCAGCTCTACCCATGTCCTGCGGGTTACAAAGCTGGAGTGGAGCCCTCCACACATCTGCTTAACAACTAGAAGTTTCAATCCCTGTTGCTGAGATGGTTAGGGGTGCTCTGGGACATTCAGGGACTGATCACATCAGCTGGCCCACAAGGACCAGTCAACTCAGCTCCCTGTATGAGAGACAGACTGGTGGGCTGCAGACACCCAACAGCCAGAACATCAGGTCTGAGGTACTAAGAGACCCTGGACCATAGAGAGCAGGCAGGGATGAATCATCTGTTCCTTCTGAAGCAGCAGGTCCAGGCTGTGCCCTCTACATATTAATGATCCCCTGGGACATAAGAGTCCAGAGATTTTCCTTGGCACCAGGGTCCAGCACTTGCCCTGCACTCTCCCTGCCAGGTGCTGGGTGCTCTGGTCTAGGAGAGGCTGCAGAATCCCTCGGGACTGAGAGTCATTACATAAACAATACAGTAGGATCATGGGCTGTAATTGTAAAAGTGCCAGAGGTCTTGGCACCGGAGTCTGCCTCAGCAAAGGCCTCTATATGGAAACCCAAACAAAACAAACAAAAGCCCAAACTCTCTTGGTGCTTAATGAATAGTAATAAATAGTAAATAATAATCCTAAGAACCAACCAAGCAATACAGATTTGACGCAACCAGGGCAGCTCCGAGGAAACACTGGTCCTATAGCAGTTCCCCTTCTTCCCCAGTTTCCAGTACACTGAGCTCAGGTCATCAGGTTCTTGCAGGGTTAGGTCCAGGGAGAAGCCTGAGACTTCTGTCAGGAATGTGGGTAGGAATTGCAGTCTTTGTATGTCCCTGGCCTGGGATGTTCACCTGCAAAGTGAGCACACGCCAACTCATGCCCAGCTTCCTCTTGTTGCAGATCTCTCTTTAAGAGCTAAAGGCAAAAAGAAGCAGATGGAGCTAAGCAAGGGAATCCAGGTAGGTGTGAGTCCAGAGAAGCCTCTCCCCAGCATCATTACAGTCTGGACTCAGAGTTCCCCACCTGTTCTGTGCAAGCTGAGCTCCCGGCAGGACACCAGGATAGCTGCTTGGCAGGAACATGGGCTGAAACAAAGGGCCTAATTTAAGTATTTTTATAACTCGTTGCTTGTGACAGTGGGTTTAGCATTTGCCAGCCATCTGGAATAAAGAATTACAGCCACCTCTCCTAATCTTATATTGCCTAAACCCTAAAGCTGGTTATGGTGCAAGGATGAGGCAGCAGGTTGGGAGAAGATAGTGATGGGAAGGTGGGGGTGGAGAAGGGACCGCAGGAAAACTGTCAAACTTATTTATTTTTCCTGAAAGGTGCTGGGTGGCCCCAGATATGTCAGAAGTATTTTTGCTAAGAATCAAGAGGAGACAGAATTAACAAAAACAGGAGAGAGGGGAGACAAGGAGTCCTCCATGACCACACAGTCGCATGCACCACACACACACACGCACACAGAGGCTTACTGGTCTGCGCAGGGCTGTCAGGTAAATTAGATCTGAAAGCTGACAATTTCTGACCATATTTCCTTGATTATTTCAAACAAATGCACACCAGCCGCTGTAAGGAGATTAAAGTGACATAAACGTCCCGAGTGGGAGGAGGGAGGGCAGAGAATTCAGGTCACCCCCATCCGTCCCCCATTTGACAGCCGCTATATCGCTATCCAATCCAATAAAAAAATCCCCCCCTTTTGCTTTAATTAATTTTACAGCTAGCTTGCTTAATTACTTTCAATCAAAATCCTCCTGCCATCGCAAAATTAGAGATGGTTGAGCTCCATTAGCCTAAATTCTTCATTTCCATATAGAAAGAGGCTCCCTCGGCAAAGCCAACAGGGCTCCCTCCTCTTCTAGCTGCCATCGGACAGATGCCCGTCCCTCTGTCTGTCTTCAGTTCCTTGGGAGAAGGAAGGTGGGAAGGATTCAGTCCTGTTCCCACCTTCCCCTTACATAGAGCATCCCTTTGAGAGCCCTGGACATGGGAGACTTCTCTGCTCACAGCCAAGATCACAAGAGGTGAGGACATCCTGCCCTCCTGGCCGTTCTATGGCCGTGCTGGAATGAGCTTGGCTGTACGAGGGAGCTGGATGGCCCAGCGCTTCTGCTGTGCTCCCAGCACTGGGGACAGGATCTACAGTTAGTTTGAGCACTGCCACTGTCACCTCACATGTGTGCGGGTATCACTGACTTGAGGTGATTCTCGGTGGACACGTGGAAAACACTTTGAGGGGACACAGGGGCAAATCATCTTACGTTCGCCTGCTGCGGGTTCGGTACCTTCCTTTGGCACATCTGGCACTGTGGGCCACAAACCTGTGACATTCCTGCAGCTGCCACAGGCAACAGTAGCACCTTCTCCGGCAAAAAAATCCTGAACTGTCCCGTTCTGGGGACAATGGAACCTCCTTTGAAGCACAGGGAGTAGCGACAATAAGCCACATACACTGTAGAGGAGACAAGAGGAGACTGGGTGGAGAGGATGGATGCAGGAGGAAACACTGGAAGGAGCTGGACACTCTAGAAGCAGAGGAGAACCAGTTCCTCTCAAAGGACTATAGGAACTGGAATTATCCTGACCATTCCAAGCTTTCCTCCCATTTTCTCCCATCTCCTATGATCTTCTCCTTTTTCACTTACCCAAAGAAATTTCAGAGCAATGGTTCTATTGGAATTTTTCCTACACTCAGTACTCTGTGCAGGTACTGAGCCCTGGGGACCAGCCAGTGGAGCCCAGCCCCTGCTCCCTCCTCCCAGCACCTGCCCAGGCCATGGAGCTGCAGTAAGGTCACACCAGCAGCCCAGTCTCTGCACTTCCTCACCCTTCAGAAAGCTCATGGGAATTCATAGGCACCAGAAGCTCAACTTCCCCCCAGCTCCAGGGAGGACAGGTCAAACCCTTCTTCTTTAGAACAAAATGAAGATGAGACCAACACAGACCTATTTTGTTTATAAGCTTAAAACTGAATCCAATGGCACATCTACCTAGGGATTTTAGATTAAATGGTTTAAGAAACTCAAATAGGCTTTTTAATCTGGTCAAATAAAAAGAAGCCCCAAAGAAGCAAAGAATTCACCCTGCTGAGTCTCACACCTATGCAGACAGCCAGGCTTCAATTGCTTTCTTGCTCTCTGCCACTCCTCCCCACCCTGGCATGGGACAGAATGCATTTGCCAGAATCTGGAAGCTTAGGGTACACCCTGTTCAGGACTTGTGAAGACTTCACTTTCCCATGGACCACTTCTATCTCACTGTATAACACCTTCTTCAGCCTTTCTGTGTCCTTCTATGATCATGCTGTTCAGCTGGGCCCTTCCCCTAACACCTGGCAATGCGAATGCAGTGCCAGCCCTGGTTACATCACCAGTGCCAGCCAAAAGCAAACCAAGAGATGACACCAAAACCCCTAATCCCCATTCAACACACACATACAGGCACCGTTTCTCATATGAACTACATTCCTGAATGCTTCACAATAGACGACAAGGAGCTATGTGCTCTTGAGATGCAGTGGGGACCAGCAGGGTCTGCCAAGACACGCAGCAGCCAGACGAGTCAGCCCAGGTCTGACGGATGGAGACCAACACCACACAGACTTGGGGAATGGGATGAACATCTGGAGCTGAATCCTGACAGAAACCAGGTTGCAAAGGGGCTCTATTCTCACCTCTCCAGGACTTCCAGCCTCCAGTATCACATCTCACCAACTTTCCAACAGAAGCAGTCCCCTCTCCCCCACTGCGGCTGTTCCATTCCGGAAACGCTCAGAACCAGCCTTCCCCTGAACATGCTCTGCAATAAAATTCCCGACTTGTGTCTCGCTTGCTCCAATGCTCTGAGCAGCTAGGACAATAGAACAGAGAGGCCCTAAATCCACCAGACTCACCCTAAATAGCAATGGCCCATAATTTTGCCTGACATTCAGGAGCTTGTTATTCTTTCCTCTCGTCGCCTGGCTGGAGCTGTTCAGACCCATCAGTGTTATTCTATGCATTAAATGGGAAAAAAAACAACTCAACAACAACCCGGAGAGTTTCCAAGCCTGCCCAATGAGGGCTGAAGGGGCAGTGTCCATAGCTGAGCTGGCAGTGGGAGTCATAGTCAAATCAAAGGAGCAATCAATGCCTCAAACCCAGACCCAACCGCTCTGCAGAGGAACTGCACAAGTGGGTTCTGCAGAGACCCCCAGCAGAAACAAACACCCTTTTCTCTGCTTTCATCCTTACCAAGGAAACTGTAATCTCTCACAACCCTTACAGTCTCCCACCTGGTGCCTAGGAAGGCTGCTGCCCACCCCTCCCCACCACCTGGCAGTGGGGAGCTTTAGCCACAACAGTTTGGGGTTTGGGGTTTTTTTTTCAGGCTGGCTCCAGCTGATTAAGGACCTGCAACAGGATGTAGGGATTACAGCAAAACCTGGCTGCAGATCAGCTGGGGCACAGAGCCAACAGAGAGAGCGAGGATTGCCCCCAGCCTGGCTGCCAAACCGGCACTCGTCCTGCTGGGAAGCCGCGAAGGCTGGAGCTCAGCGCTGGAACAAGGCCCCTGCCCTCGCTGGCTCTGCTGGGGAATGGCCTGTAGCCCACAGTGACAAACATGCCCACATGAAGGGCAGGGCTGCGAAGATATGGGATCTGTGGCTTATGGGGCTCTGGAGAGAGGAAAATCCCTACAGCCTTGCTCTTTGTGCCCTCACCTCAGGCCAAACAGAAGTGCGAGGGGGCAGGGGTGCGCCTGATTTGAGCAGCAGGAGCAGCCTGAGCTGGAGATGCCTCATGATTCCCGGGTATCTCTGCCAGAGTTTGCACCATGTTGAGCTTCTAGTGGGTATCCTGCAATAACACACTGCAAAATACTCTGTGCTGAGTTTTTAATCCAGGAAGAAGTGATCAGGGAAAGCAATAATCTCAGTTGGCACACGAAGCACAGCAGGATCTTGCTTCGGGGGAGGCATCAAGAGCAGAATTTGCTTCAGGGAAACTCTGGGGCTTTTTTTTTTTCTTCTGCTAACACTGATCCCTGCCTGGCCAAGCAGCACCAGCAGCAGCTCCCAGCATCTTTCTAAAGTGCCTGTCACTGCAATATCCAACTGCTAATATCCCCTAGGGGACATCCCCCCAACTTGGGTTTTCCACATCCCTCTTATATTGGAGCAAGAGGGACAGCAGCAGCGGGAGCAGCCCTCCTGCTCTGACCTGAAGCTGTTAGCCTTGAGTCCTGTTTTAATCAGGGCTGGCAGAGCTGCTGCCTCGCTTCCCAGCCTGCCACCTCAGAAGGATAATTTGCCAGCGCCTTCTCGGAGAGCTCAGTGGAAATGCTTTGAAGAGCCGGAGTAAGCCTCTTCTTCATGGCCAAACCCTCTGAGCTTCATGCTGGCACATCTCCCTCTTCTAGTGACCCCCAGGCTCTGTCTGTATAAAGGAGATCATGAAGATGCCAGGACTTGGTCCTCTTTTCCAAGCACTGCCTGGCCAAGACCTGGCAGTAAGAGGGGGAAACTGCGTGAAGCAGCAGGAGGAGGTGGAAATCTGTCTGGCAGCAGCAGCACAGAGACTTCTTAGTGCTGCCCACCAGACTCATTGTAGCAGAGAAACTCTGGAGTCAGCTCCTGCCGAGCTGGGGCTGCGGGGGAAAGCAGGAGTTGATATTGCAGGCAGAGACCACTGGGATACCACTGAAAGCTGCTAAATATGACCAGGTTAGCACTTTAGTCTTTAATGGCAGGTCACCATTAATAAATCCAGGGCCCCAGGGTGCAGTACAGAGCCTCCCTCCCCCCCTCCCCAAAATACTCATTTCTTTAACTTCTCTGTGTGCGGCGCTCAGCACCTGCCAGAGGCTGGGCAGCCAGGAGAGCTAGCAGGGGTTAAGGACAACTTATGGCAGAGCTAACTGCTCTTCAGACAGGATGGAGCAAGGCAAGTCTGCACAGCATCCCTCTCCTCCCCAGTGCTCCCCTCTGTGTCTTATTCCCCCAGTTCATGCTGGAGACCAGCCCACAGCTTTTGATCCCACAGAGATAGGGCAGCCTGGGAAAGCTCTGAGCAGGGAAGCACTGTCCCAAGCCCATGGCCATGGGGCTGAGAGCTGCCAAAGGACAGCAAAAACATGGCTCCGAACCCCAGCTCCAGCACCAAGTCCCTCTGGCCTTCAGAAAGTCACTTTCCATCACTGTGCCTTGTTCTCCTCATCTCTGAAAAGATGACAACAGCACTGATGGCCACAGCAGGGAAGGGCAGAGGGGAGTTACTTTGGATCCATGCACAGAAAAAACACTAGCTGAATAAAGAGACTGGGCAAGCAATAAAGGCCAAATACTGCTTTTGGGGAGCCCGGAATGACCCATGGGATTGCCCCAGTATACAGAAGGGTGAACTTGGCCATTGCAAAACATAAGCGGCAAAGAGGGGCCAGGGGAGCCAGCACAGGGTGGGGACTACTCTGTCTCCACACGTGCCCCACATTCTCTGCAGCCTCACAGATTCTCCCGTAGAGGCCTCTGGTCCCAGGGCTGCAGCACAGAGGACAAGTGACAAGGTGAGCAGCAAGCAGGAGGACGGAGCTTTGCTCCACCTGCTTCCACTGTGACACCGACCACTTCCCAGAGGGATGGTGGGGCGGAAGGAGGAACAAATACATGTTCCAGCTGCCAAAAATCCCATCCTGAGTATCGACCTGCCCTACTTGGCAACTGAAGCTGCAGCCACTGTCTGTAGTGCTTGATCAATAAGACCTGGGCAGACAGGGAAGCAGAGGCCCTTTTATGGGAAAGGCAGTTCTTTATGGGGAATTATTTTGATTTTTAGAATGAGTGTGGAGTCAAGGAAGAGGAAATACTGGGACTGAAGCTACAGTTTAATTTGAACTCATTTCAAATACCTGCTGAGCCCCTTATATGGGGACCTCCTGCCCAAAGAAGCTGCCCCAGCCTCTATCCTCCTCTCTGTCCACCCAGGACAGAGGCAGGAGCCTCTCGCCCACCCTGGGTGCTCTCAGTGCAGAGGTGTCAGCTGTAGTGATGGGCCAGTACATCCCTGATGCACAGCACAGAGCCTGTGCCTGGTAATTCTCCAGGAGCTCCCTACAGATCTTCACCAGGGACCTGGGGAGAGGCAGAGATTCTGCACCCGTGTGAGAAGGAATCGCCGTGCCGCTCAAAGAGTCTCTGGAGATGCCTTGAGTCCTCAGGAGGCACTTCGTGATGACTTCTGCAGTGTGGCTCTCACTGGGGCCAGCGGGGTGGGAAGGTCTTGGCCATGGTGGCAATAGCATGGCTGATTCAGCAGAGAGGACAGGCTCTGATGGGCCTGCCCACACCATTTCCATCCTGCCTAGTGGGAGCATCATGCCATGCCTCTCAGGCTCTGCATGAAAGGGATCACAGCCTACTAAGACACAGTGAGCCAGGCAGGTCATGGACCGGGGAGCTGATTACTGCCATTGACCCCTTTTATCCTTCTGTGCCTGGAGACCCCTTTCAGGTCATGTAGCTGGGCCCTGGAGACCAGGTGACCTGCTGGAGGAGAGCCCTGTGTTTGACTGCTTTGGTCACCCTGGCATTTTGCTAATTTTGTGCTCATAATACCACCAGGAGAAGGCAGAAGAGGAAGAAATGTTAGAGAGGGCTGGGTAGGGACAACTCCAGTGGCAAAAGTGCCCCATATTTCCAAAGCCAAGAATGAGTGGCAGCTCATCAGCTCCAATTAGAGCTGGCTGCAGGGGGGACGGTGCAATAGGTGTCACCTCCAAATGCCCTTTGGATAGCTGGGGTGGGGGGGGTGGTGAAGAGAGAATCTGCAGTTGTTCCAACGGTTCTCGCTCAGCAGAACAACTGTTGCCGTCCTTTTAGTACAAATCCAGCAACTGTTCCCAAAAGCTCAGCCTCCTCAGCTCCTGTCCTTAAAAAAACCCCACCAACCAATCTCCAAAATGACGGCTTCTGAGTCAGGGCAAAAATGTTATTAACAAAAACATCACTCAGGGGTGGGACACCTGCTCCCTGACAAGCAACTGGCCTGGCTGCCCATGGTTAGAGTATTACATCAGACCCCAAAAAGAGAAAGGAAAGGGAGGGAGAAGGGGAGAGAGTGGAAAAGAACAGACAGAGGGAGGATGATAGCAGAAGGGAGTAACAAAGACAAAGAAGAGCAGGAGAGGGGAAGCAGAGAAAGAAAAGAACAAGTGCGAGCGTATGTGAGAGACAGAGCAGGAGAGAGCGGGAGCGTGGGGGAGAGCAGGGAAGTGCGCGGGAAGCGGCAGTGTGCGTGCAATAAAGTGTGGGAGTGCCTATGTGTGAGAGACTGCGAGCGTGTGCATATGGCAGAGACCGGAGCTAAGAGGAGGAAGAGAAGAGTAAGGAAGGGTGAATGATGCCATGAAAAGCAAAAAATCTTGGAAAAGTGTAACAAGAAAATAGGGAGGAAGAGAGAAACAAAAGCTAAAGTGAAGGACATTGAACAAATGAGTCTGGTGAAGCAAAAGAGCAAAGATAAGAGTGGGGAGGGAGGGATGGGAAATGGAGGTGGGGGCACTTGGGATGGGACAGAGCCAGGGTGAGGATCAGGAAGAGAGAGGAAAGGGAGAAGAGGACAGAAGAGAAGAGAGGAATAAAAGAAACAAACAGGGGTGAGGGAGAGAAAGATGTCTATTAAAAACCTCAGTGCATAACACAAAATGTCAGGGTTTATAGCTTCATTCTTGGCATTGCTGGTACTGAGAACCCCACACAGAAATGTCACTGCTTGTCATGTTTAATCACCTGCTATTTGTTAACACCTTCGCTGCAAGGAGTCTGCCCCTCACCCCTTGCAGGCTCTCCTTTCAGAGAATAAACTGTTAAAACACCCTTCTGCGTCGCAGTTCTCACAGGACAGTTTCAGCTGCACCCCAAGCTGGGCAGGGGAGGTCGGGCTGGGCCAGCACTCCGAGCATGGTTGTTTGACTTCCAGATGGGGCTTTCAGCACAGGGCAGGGCTTCTGCAGGAGCGCACATCAGGGAACAGTAGGACAGAGGATGCTCCACAGAGTGTGGGATGATGCTGGGAGCAGAGGGAGCAGGTGAGTGAGGTGGGTTTGGAGGGACAGTGACTTCAGGGAAGAGTTAGGGACAGGAGTGAGAGGGGAAGGCTCAGCTCCTAAAATGAAGGTGCACAGGGGCAGGGAGGAGCAGGGTACAGGGCCCTTTTCCTGCTGAAACAACCCTTGTGCTTCCATCCCACTCATGTCCCGTGCTGAACACATATAAACAAAATCCCTGAAATCCACGCAAGTCTAGAATTCTCCAATCTGTTTGCTTGAGCAGCAACTGTCACTTAAAACAAACATCCAAAGCTATTAAATGTACAGTTACAGTTCCTTGCTCTGGCATCTGCACTGGTGACTTTGCTCCAATTCCTCCCAAAGCTGTGGACTGATGGTTTTCCCCTGTGTCAGGCACTTGTGCCCCCACTGTCAGCACTTCCCACCCAGCCACATACTGTCTGTCTGACATCACATTGCACTGCTAGAGAAATTATTTTGAGGTCATCACTAGACAAGACTTTTCCCTACCATTTCACACACTCCAGCTGGGAAGAAATCAAGAAATGCTCTCCTCCATACAGTAGAGCTCCCCCATACCAGTACTGAAGATGAAAATCTTACTCTACAGTTTTCAGTCTTATGGAAAGAAATTGACGCCCCACCTAAATGAACTAAAATTTAAAGATGTGTACATGAGGACCATTAGTGCAGCTATTCAAGTTTAACCAAAGAATGGTGATCAGCCCTGTTTCAACACAAATGAGAGCTCTGCTTCAGCACAGTCCTTGCCCCACAGTCTGAACTGCTTATGCCAGCGTGCAGCGCTTTGGAAGTGCTGATGCTACTGAAGTCAGACTTCCCCTCTTGAAAATTAAGAGAATTTGGGGAGTCAAAGAAATGACAACAGAATGAGCTGTAAGGGGAGCCTATGCGCATTCACACAACAAAAAAAAGTAGCAGATGCCATTGGTTCCCTGAAGAGCACAAGGGTTTCTGCTCCAGCCCCCCTGACTTCTGGGTGCCAGGTCCTTGTGTGCCCAGATCCCTCCATGGAAATGGTGCCAGAGCCAAGGACTGCAGGACTGAGGGGCTTCCCGGAGCTGGTGTCATCCAGATACTAAGGACATGCTAGAGGAATATGAACCAGCACAAACTTGGTGCTCAATTTCTCTCCAATCCCTACAACGCAATTTTAAATCCTGCTTTAGATCCTCCAGGACTAGATGTGGGACTGAAGTAAAAACCGTCAAGCCCAAACCAGGCAGTTCTGGAAAGCCAAGCTCCAGAACATGCTTGGACCTCACACCTTGGTCTCTGGTAGCGATGGCAGGGTGTTCCCACTCAAATTTTCTTCCTTGCAACAGTGTTTTGTTGGTCTTTTCTGATTAACATCCTCATTAGTTTTCAAAAGCAAGTGTCTCCATCTCAATCTCACACACTCGAGGAACTCCAAGGATGGCTGGGAAACCTGCATGGCTGCTCCTGTCTGCTCCTGCACTGAGGACAGAGGCTTTGCTCCACCCAGCTCCTTCTCCAGACACCCACAGCTGCCCCCCTGCCCCCCCCCCGCCCAAATTCCACAATTAAATTCAAGACCAGTTTCTTTGCCCAGAGACAACTGGGCTGACACATGAGCCCAGTCAGTGACCACTGCCTCCTGCACAGGGAGGGCTCAGCCCAAAACCTGAGAAGAGCGGGTTCTGCCCCTTCCCCAAAGGACCAGCAAAAGCTCCAGGAGCCACCGCAAGTCCTATTCTGGGAACGGGAACAGTACACAGAAGGGCCTCCCACTGGCCTTTCGCCAAGGATAAAATTCACCCTTCTGAACACAGGCCAAGATGATCTTAAGTGACTACTGACTTTTGTTGCCCAACTTGAGTCACCTTAAATGGGCCTATTTTTCAAAGTGTCAGTGCTCAGCACAACTTAGAATCGGGCTCTTTAAGATGCCTAATATGACAGGTCCAGTCACTGCTGTAACAAGAAAGACCATTATTCTTCTCTTGTGTGACTTCTTCCAGTCTGGCCAGGCCTTTTATCTTTTTTCCTCTCCCCTCCCTTCTCCTTGTTCTTTTCTTTTTCAGCTTTTTATGAATTTCTGTCAGCTTTCCTCCCTCCCCCCGCCCCCCCTCAAGGTCATGCAGCTCATTTCCACGTTGAACATTTACTCAGCAAGCCAGGTCCTTTCACAGGCTCTCACCACAAATACGCTTTCTGATAAAGTCTGGAGAAAAGAAACTGTAGAACCCAAAACAATGTCAGAAGTAAATAAAAAAATCCCACCAGGGCAAAATGGGGATGTGACAGGGCAGACTCTTTCAACAGAGAGAGCTAGCAGGTAAAGCACCCCATTTCACTGCAGTTCTGTGACTATTTTCTTGCTCTCCTTTATAGTTTGCTTTTCTGAATAATTCTGTTCTGCTGTCAGCACTGTGTCACCTATATGAGAGGGACTGTTAAATATAACCTCTTTTCATCCACAGTGAAACTCACCCTTATTCACAGGTCAGAACCCTCTCAGCCCATGGGCACCTGCTCCTTCATGGTAGTGACTTGCAGCCTCAAACCAAACATCTCATCATCTATGATCCAATGCTGCTTGGCCTCCATGGCCACTGAGAAATTATAGAGAAAAGTAACTTTGCTGGCTTTTGCCAGTCAGGTCATGGTTTTAAACCCAGGAGTACATCTAGCCCAGAATCTCCCAAAGGAAGAAAAGCCACCATCTCCTCGCTTGCCAAGTCAGTTTTGGGATAACCAGCATATAGCAGCAGAAGGCTCCCGCCTTCCAAGAGCCCTGAGGTTCCCTGAGGACCACTGCCTGAAGGGATGTGAGCTGAAAACAGTTGTGTTCTTTCTCTTGAGACACCACAGCTCTGTCTTCTCCTCACTTGAGAGTTGCTGCTTTAGGTTTCTTCATTTTGGTACTTTTCCTTTAGGAGCTCACAGTGAAAAGCCAGAAATCTGGGCATCCCTCCTAGCAGGAGAGAGCTAATTCCCAGCGATGCTGCCTGCCCTCAACACCTCTCCCCTGATTTCTACCTATGGCCGAGAAGGCATCCCCCACTGCTCCCAGATGAGCAGCTCTCACCCACTCTCCAGCCCACAGCCACTGCTGGCAGTGGCTGCTGTGGAGCAGAGACTTGGCTATCCTGTTTCCATGGCATCTGACCTTCCCCTGGAGGCTGAAGAAATATGGCCTTCCATAAACAGGTATTTCTACCTAGGAAAGCCTCAAACCAGTGTCACAGTACTCTAGGTTGTGCTGGCTCAGGTAGCTGGCTTTGAATACCTCGGTGGAGCATGTGGAACAGTCAGTTCTACTTTAGGAACTATGTAGAGCCATGGCTCTGCAGGGGAGCAGCACAGCTGACACCAGCAAGAGCAGGTACCTTGGCAAGTGCCACGGTGGAGCTGTTACAGGGACAAATACTTGAGTCCACCAGCATCACCAGAACTAAAGAGAAACAGAAAGTTACAAATCTTGACAGACAGTCACAGCCCTGAAAGAAAATACAGAAAAAATACACTCTGATTTTGAGTGCATTTGTCCACTTGCAACTCTGCCTTAGCGGCACAGCAATGGGGAAAGCACGCTGGTCGCAGCGACATTGTCCCAAGTGTCAGCACACTCCAACAGAGCAGGGTGGAGTGCTGTGGGATGCTGTAGGACACTTGGTTGGCTGTCGGGCCCCTGCAGAGGTTGGGAACTGAGCTGGGTGTCACCACACTGTGCACAGGCTCCTGTGACCCTTCTGTCTCCCTGGCATGGCCCGTCTCGTCTCACTGAGTGCCGCTCTCCCTCCCTCCCTCCCAGTGCGCACATGGCTTTAATGTTTTTATTACCTGTTTGACTCGCTGCCTTATTGCTTCTCCTCTTAATGGGGCTGTAACCGTGGAAACGAGGAATAAACGGCCACCAGAAAATGAGATGATTAAACAGGTCACCCTGGCAAAACAAACTCCGTGTTCACACAGCCCAGGCTCTGTGTGCAGTTTGTGTCCACGGAAATGCAGGTGGGAGAGGGTGGAAGGGCAGGACCAGGCTCCTGGAAGGAGCACACCAGTGAGAGGTGCCTCCTCAGAGAAGTGTGGTCTCTGCCCAGGAGGAATGGTGCTGTGAGCTTCCCAGCAAAGACACACAGAAAATGGCAAGGTTTGCTGAGAGAAGATGGAAGACAGCGAGGACAAGACACATTCATGTAACTGGGGAAAAAATAGCAACTATGAAGAGTATAAATAGGCTGGACTGAAAACAGAACACAAGTCTGAGACAAGCTGGTATCCTCTGGTGTCCCTGTCTCTGGCATTACCCATGCCTGCCTCGTGGCAACTCCCAAGGGAGCATAGAGGCTCTTCTGCTTGCAGCTCTCCAGGTCCCTGGGGCACAGCTCCACCACCCTCCATGTCCCTGTTGAACAGCCAAGCTGTACTGGTGCTGTCCTGGAAAAGGCACGGTGTTACCCAGTTAAGCATGGCCAGGACCACAGGGAATGGAGGATCTCATGCAGCACAAACTTGGCTTTCCCAGAGCCAGCTGCAGCCACTGTGCTCAGAGGTCCTTTCCCGAAAGCCATGTGGCTGGGAGGAAAGGGGCAGGACCGTGAGAGCCAGGAGGAAATGACCACAGCCTGGTTGGTGTCCAGGCCTGAGCAGGTCACCTCCACCACAGCCTCCTCATGCCGGAGATGGTTGGTCCACACCAGCAAGACAAGGAGAAGGTGGGGGGAGGTCTGTGTGTTTCCATGCCCCACTGGGTGCTAACATCTGAATGAGATCCCTCAGTCAAGGTGAGAGGTTCAGACCAAATGAGTTTCAGACCAGAATGTTGTTTGTTGAAAACAAAAATAAAACCCTAGAATATGCACACTGTAATCAAAAAAACACAATCACAACCAACATTTAAAGTAGTGAGGATCCTGCCAGAATCCCCATCCTGTTCCAACCTGTCCAAACCCAGACTCATTGGGTGCCGGCAGTCTGGGAAGAGCAGACTTACTCCACCAAGATCAACAAATTCAGCAGAAGAAATTGGAACGGCAAAGTTTGGCGAGGTAGAGATGTGAGACAACTGCTTGGAGCACACAAGCAAGTGGTTGTGCTTTCTTTCAAAAAAACCAGCAGGTGGTTTATAAAAAGGGCCCTATTCTTTAGGGTAATTTGAGCCATATTTCATTGTTTGATAGAAAAATCCTAATATTCATGACCTCTAACTGGAAGAAGTCTGCTCATCTGAATATCAGCCCACATATAAATGGGAAAATGAAAAATAGAGTAAGACAATGGAAGGGGGGGGGGAGGAAAGGGAAAGCAAGACAGAGTCAAAGACAGAATGGAAGTCCAGGAGAGTGACAAAGAGTGACAGGTCTGTGGGAATATGGAAAGGAAGGAGGACATAAAGGAAAGCTATTTAGTAAGAAAAGTTAAATAGAACAGCATTTAAAAAGGCTGAGAAAAGCAGAGTGAGTGACAGAAAACACATAAAGAGCAAGCAAAACAGCCTTCCCGTAAGTTTCCAAGTGCATGGATCAACTTTGCAGAACTGGGATTCTTGTACTACTGAGTTTCAGTTAAAAATACTCATATGCAATCGAGGAAAAATCAGACCCCTTTTTCCCCAGCCTCTGTTCCCTCACCCTCTTCCAATCCTGTCCTCCTCTGCTAACATCTGCTGCCTGCCTTCAGGACATGCAGATGGTAATTACTCCAGGAGCAGCTTCCTCTCCTTTCCCTGTTTGCAGAGGGACACTTGGAAGAGAGCTTCAAGCTACGGAAAGATACCACACACATCTTCACACCACATGGCCAGGAGAAGGGCATGTGGGAGCCAGGGCCATGCCCAGAGAACTTGATAGCACAGGGCTGGGAGGTGGGTGGGTGAAAAGATGAAGACATCTGTCTACAACACACACCAACAAAACATCCACCTGGCCCATAGAGGGGGGGCCCAGGGAGAAGCTGGCTTGAGATGTGGAACTCCTCCATACAGGGGAAGGGGTGCTGGAGGAGAAGTATGCTGGGGAAGCAGAAGCAGGAGGAGGAGGAGGCGGAGGAGGAGGTCTGCCCTGGGCGAGGCAGCTCAGGGAGTGGATTCATACAGGCATGGAGCTGGCAAACACCAGGCAGAGAGGTGGAGCTGCTTTGATGAGAAGATGTTTCTATGACTCAGGCCTCAAAGGGATTGGTACTTTATTATTTTATTTTTCCATAATAAATTATGCCCTGGGATGCCAGGTCCTGCCGGGTTTTTCTGGAAATACCAGACAAAAGCTGGTGTTGCTACCTGGCTCTTGACAGTTTCCCATGTATGAAAGCTGAAAGTTTCTGGTTCTTCCTCTGCTTGCTCTGCCCTGGCCCATCCAGTTTTGGAAGCAGGGCTGACACCACTTTACCATTCCAACAGAATAGCCCAGTTGGACCTCTTCACCTCCCAGCCCAGGTCCTGGAGAGGCCCCCTTGCAGGTCCATGACAACCCACCCTGGACCCATGGCTGCTGGGATGCCAAAGGAGCCTTAGGGCAGGCAGGCATGGGAGGAGGCTCAGCTCTCCCACACCCCAGGCACTCCACGCGGGCTTGGAGGGAGGAGCGCTCCTGCTCGACCCCCGCACCCATCCATGGACAGCAGCCAGGCCTCATTCACTTATCTCCATCCCTGAGCACCCAGCCCTGGCTCTGGGCTGCACAAGGGAGTATGATTATAGATTAGGAGTTATTCATCCTACACCAAATCCTCAGACTCTGCCATGCCTCACAGACCTGTTCTGGAGCTCTTTGTTAGGTTTAGGCTGAACTTGGCCCTAGTTCAGTTTAGAAACTCGTGTTACAAAAATCCCTGTACAGCTGCCTGTCTGAGGCTGTGGACCAAGCCGACGCCAAGGCCACTGTTCGCCCCAGCAGCAGAACAGCGGGGGTTTCACTGCAGAGTTGTGGGAGCACAGAGACACCCAACACACAGGGCAGAGACCATACTCATCTTCTCTTACTGCCAAGAAAGATTCACTTGTGGCAACAATGATGCAAGTGCACAGAACCAGAGTGCTCATCATGGCAATGCCTTGAGAGAGCAACCTGGGGAACAAGAAGTTCAGCACATCACTAACACGTGAGTGTCCGGGAGCGTGGAGGTGGGTGTGTGTCTGGGGCAGATGTACGCGTTCAGGACAGGGTGATGGGGATGTAGATGTTGGGTGTGGGGAACACCTTCAGAAATGCGCCACCAGAGCCTGGTGTTTTTACTGATTTCACAAGAGAGGCTCTGCTAAAATGCCACCTCTCCAAAGCAAAACATGAGCATGTTGGTGAATCATCATTTCACACCCCAAAACCAGGAATGGGTGGCAAAGCTCTCCAGTGAGGCACCAAATCCTCAGGGGATTGTCATAAAATGCACCCAGTGACCTTAGTCTTCCCATCCTCTTCCCTTGTATCTCCTGTTCTCCACCCTTTGCTTTCTCTTGCCAATCTACATGGGTTGTTCAGCTTTTATTCCAAGCATGAAACTGCCTTAGGACTGGAAGCTTTAAGCAGTTTCCCAGCCTCCAGAAATTTTCAGGTTTTGCTTCTCCATAGCAGAACAAATAATTGCTTTGGTACCTAGCCACCACACCTAACTCCCAAATGCAATGAGAACTTGGAATTCTTTGGGAAACTTATACAAGAACATATTTTACATGAGTGAAACATGTGCATTTTATTCACTGTAACTGTCTTCCTGAAGAGACTTGACAAACTTTTATTTTCTGGAATCATCACATGAAGAAAGATGGAAAGTCCCTTGAGAAAGAGATGAAGACTCGTGCCAGGTTAATGCACTGGAAAGAGATGTTGACAGCTGGAGTCAGCCTTTGAGAGCTCTATGGATGGGCAACAAGGGGCTCCACAGTTTGGGTGAGAGAAAAGCATCACCATCCCTCTCCAAAACACACTCTGCTCTGCAGATAAAGCCTGTGCTTCCATGAAATAGCAGTCTAGACTTTCACCTGTGATCAGCGCTACTGCCTGTTCCAACCAGCAGCTCCTGCCAGGGACCAGAGCTCACCTACAAGAGCTGCACAAAGGAGATGAAGCCCCAGGGTACCAATCCCAGCTGTAGCCCTGCTCTGTGACCATCTGTCAGCCCAAAGATGGGCCCTATCCGGAGAAGCATTGCATAGCCCCTGGGCTTTGCCCATCCAAGGACTGCCCTGTCACCCTGCCACATCCACCCTCTGGCAGCACCACGGTGACCTGGCCCAGCTCTTCACTCAACTGTGCCCCTCCAGCACCTGGGCACTGTGCACTTTCTATGTCCTCAAGCCAGTCCCATCCGCTGTTCCAGCTTGTAGATCACTGGTCAAGCAGGAATGGCGATTAGAAACCTGCAAGTTTTTCTTTTGTCACTAATTTCTGCCTTCATCTCCCCTGCGAGTCCTTGGAGAGGAAACAGGGAGCAACAAGGTCCTGGTACAAGGGGCTCTCCATCCTGGAAATGGGTTTTACCTGTCTCTGAAAGATGCCTCCATCTCTCACCCCCCATAGCTTTCTCCCTAGGGAAATCAGCCTAAAAGGGGCTAATGGAACAATGTCCCTCTCTCTCCCCCCTCTCATTTTCTCTCTTTTTTTTATTAGCGTTTGTGGAATTTATTCCCAAACTCTCCTAATCTTTCGTACACAACCATTTCATTTGCATAACCCAGCCCCCTCTCATAAAAACTGGCTGCTAGTTTAATTAAAAAATGTAAATTTGCTGTCATCTCGGGGCCTAGTGAATTAGGACGACATCGGCATTTTTTATTGCTGAAGACGTCCAAATTGATCCAGTCCGCACTGAACCAGAGGGGAGGAGACCGTGCCGCGTGGGACTTTTTTGGCTGGAGGTTCTGCCCCTCCCCTGCTTCCAGCCAAGCCTCCTCTGCCCCCTCTTTGCTTTGCAAAGTGCAAGTGAGGACGAGGACGTTGGTTCTCCCAAACCTCAGCTGGATCGGCCAGCACAGCCTCTGCAATGTCAGCACTTCTGGGAGCTGAGCCCTGGGTGGCACCTGAGCTCTCCCATCCTTGGAAACGGCTGCATCTTCAAACCCTGGGAGGGAGGGAAGGAGCCCAGGCAGAGATGGGAGATGCAGCCCAGGTAATGGTTATCTTCACCAACTACAGGACTTTCATTACTTTCCGCTTTCAACCAGCTTTTCAGAGGGCGCCTAAACTGCAGCCATGGGGTACGACTGGATGTCAGAGGGAGAGTCAAAGGGGCCACAAAGGCTCTCACTGTGAGGACAGCCAAGTGCAAGAAGTGGGACAGAAAGGCTGTGTAGGCAAAGCCCTGAGATAAATTCCAAGCTCAGACAGTACTTTCCGATCACAGGAAAGAGGACTCTGGGTAGAAGCATAAACAGTCCAGGAAAACAGAACGAGAAACTGATGATATGGAAACTACACATCAGATATCTGATCCCCTCCAGTCGAGGTATCTGTACCATTCCCAGCCAGTTTCAGTACAAGTTGCCTCTTCCCCTCTGGGACTCTGTGTCTCAAAGTGGAACGGGGCAGTATCTGCACACATCAGCGGACCCCACTCTGTCAGTGGCAGACCTGGTTTAGAAGGACTCGTAAGACCCAGCAAACAGAGTACAGGTGAGGAAACAGGAGTTTATCTCAGAGGTCAACTTTCTGGTCTTTCTGTGCGTTATCTCTCCATAGTGCCAAAGCAGTAGAAACACTCCTAGGGACTCCAAGCATCTTTGAAGCATGTTCTCCAAGCAATAGCTTGGGTGCTGGCTTAGTACATGATGGGAAGGTTAATACCTGCCCTGCTAAACTCCTCTCCCAAGGAACAACTGTCACTGGGTAGGTTTAAGCCTACCATTTGAATGCTTTCCACCCAACAAGTATCTCATAGAACTGCTGGAAAGGGACATGAACACCCAAACCAACTGCCTGGAAATCTTTTGTAGAGCATGAGCTCAGGAATGACACCAATGCCTCCCAAAAATTTTGGTTTAAAAAAAAAAAAAAAAAAAAAAAAAAAAAGGTCACCAGCCCAAAGAAGGTGTTTCTATCCACTGGGTGTTTCAAACAACAGCCAATGACACAAAATGACCCTTTGGTGGGAAACCAGGTATTCCTCCGCCCATTTACCATAGGTGTCTTGGTTCTCATTCTGAGGTCAGTTCCTGCAATCTCATACCAAGGATAACTAGGCTGGGGAACAGTTTCCCAAAGGAAGTGACAAGTATCCAGTTAGTCAAGGTATTTAAAACCAGACTCACAGAAAGTCACACTGTAGAGAACATCTTGCCACATTCCTGCACAGATGGACTCAGTCCACAAATTCTTTTCAGCCCTTAACCATCAGTAACATTTCTGGCCCTAGAAGGTCCATGCAAGGATTGACTGAGCTGAGAATGCCCTCAGCAAGAGTAGAGTATTCTGTCAGACCCCACATACTGAGTCCCTCTGGGAAAGAAACCCCTTTGGACTTGCCTCTGCCAGCTGGCAGCTCGTATGTGCAGCCCTCGGGCACTGCCTCTGGAGAGTCACTGCCCGAGGGCTTGGAGAGAATTCAAGAGGCAGCGACTTGAGGGAGATAAATTGGCCCAAGTAGATAAGGGTTAGAGGTGGTGATTACGGGGCAGGTCTTTGCCCCAAGATCATGACAAGACGGGTTCACCCACACACAGACCGTAATGCTGACTTAAAGAAATCTCCCCGATCCTCATTTCCATGGCTTACTGCAGCCCCGGGTTCCCACACTGGAGACTAAAACCCACGTGTTACCTGGGGGCAGCGGTGTCAAAGCTGAGCACCCACCACACTTCCGAGGCGAAGGAGGGTCCCTTTTTTGGGGAGGGGGAGACGTCGGCTGGGCAGCCCCTACTCGGGGGAGCCCCCACAGGGCAGCGGGCGTGTTTCCAGCCGGAAGAGGGCACTGCAGGGTCGGGGCACAGCCCTGCCCGCCTGGGGCACCCGGCCCGGGACGGCCGGGCAGCTGCCACAGCTCCTCGAGATGGAGATCGGGGCAAGTCACTGTTAATTGCTCTTTAAAGCATTTGCCCTCCCGCAGTTTCACCACATCCTTAACTCCTGGGCTGCCCACGCAACATCCCAGCTTCTTGATCTAGAAGGGAGGCAGCCACACGCCCACGCCTGGACCCAAGCAGAGCTGGCACATCGTGCTCACAGGTGGAAGTGGCTCTGGAGCCACTCAGTTCCTGGTATCAATGGTAGAAATAAGTAAATAAATTGAATAAACGACAACAAAATTATCCTCTCACTCACAGTATCAGAGTACATAGTTCAGGCCCGGTCAATCATCAACCAGTTTATTACCATCTTACTCCTTATTAAAAAAAACCAACACACACACACACACACTCTGGCCATAATTACCTGGACCATGGCACATTTCCAGTACAGACCTGTTTGGCTCATTGCTGCCATTTGGTTTTAAAATGACTAAGAATGCTTTACACCATTTTGGAGGAGCAGGTATAGTTGTGTTAGCCAGTACAGGGCCAGGGTAGTGGGACCTGGTCCCAAAGAGGGAGGTAATATCACCCAAGGGATTGATTCCTACTACACTCTGAAACTGCACATTTTGTCAAATCTAAATGAGACTCCGATTCAGATGGTCCAAGGATTAGAAAACCTACCAACACTTTGAGCCCCACAGCTCCTGGTTGCAATCACACCCCAGCCTGACAGAGACCTGTCCATAATCATTCCCAGCAAGGCTATCAGCCCAGCCCAATCCAGCACCAGGCCAGAACCTACTCTCCATCTTGATACCTGATCAAAACCAGTAGACAAGCCACAAAAAGCTACAATCAAAAACACACCCCAATATTAGGGCCTGTAATCTAAAACCAAAACACTGACCCAGCCTGGCCGCCTTTCCTCATCCCTGCATGATGTGAAGGGGTGGGGGAGGTCTCATACACCTCACATGGAAGGACAAAAACAAACCTATCCCAGATATGCCCAGGATGGAAAAAAACCAAAAAACAAACAAATGAAAAAAACCCAACCAAAAAAAAACCCCAAAAACCCAAACAAACAAACAAAAAAAACCCAACCAAAAAACAACTCATTAAATGTAATAAGCAGCCTCTTCATCTGACACTGCCTTGTCCCAAATAAATTAAATTCCTTTTCATTTAGGCACTACAGAAACCTGACAAGCAACCTTTACCACCGACACGCCAGAGCTCAGGAGGGGGAAAAAAAATGAAAGAGAAAACAACCCACACAACTTACAACAAATACAAAGGCAGAATCATTTCAAAACGCCCATAAACTTCCCCTCCGCAACCTCTCATGGCCAACCCGCTCCTCGCCCCGCTGCCCCGGCCCGCGGGGGCCGCGCTGCCGGGAAGGACCGGCGGAGGGAGCAGAGCCCCCGGCTCACCTCGGCGGGGCCGGGAGAGCGGGGCCGAAGCGGCGGCGGGCGCGGGAGCAACTTCCGTAAAACAAGTGAAAGAAGCAAAGTGAAAGAGGCGGCAAGCCCCCCGCCGCACCGCACCGCCCGGCCCGCAGCTCTGCACCGCGCACCCGCCAACAAAAGTTTCGGTGCGGCGGCAGCCCCGCGTCCGAGAGACCGCGCTGTCCGCAGCGCCGGCCCCGCGGCCGGGGCGGACAGCGCTCCGCTTCGCACGGCCCGGCAAGGGGGCACCGGCACCAGCGGCCGCACGACCGGGGACTCTGCCGAGAGGCGGGCGGGGGGCTGGGGGCAGGAAAAGGACAATTGTGCTGTACTTACCATAGTCGGAGAGACGAAAGCCGTATTCACTTAAATAATCAACTTTCATAATACTTAATTAATACCTAATTGCAGCTGATTGCTCCCGAATAACAAGTTGTTTAAAGCACTGATGTCATTGCCGTGCCGGTCCTCCCCGAGTCACTTTGGCAGCGGGGCCGGGGGCGGGCGCGCCGCCGCGGGGGGCGGTGACTGGCGGCCGGCGGACCCGCCCCTCGCCGGGCCCGCCGCCCGGGGGCAGGTGCGGGGCCGGGCCGGGCCGGGGGGCAGCGGCGGCGGGGTTACCTCGGGCGGACCCGGAGCGCGGCCTCCGCGCACCCCGCGGCGGTCCCAGCACGGCGGGGAAGGAGCGCGGGGCTGCCCCGCACGCAGGGCCGCCCGCCGAGAGCAGCCCGGCCGCGGTGCCCCGCTGCCATCGCTGCCGGCCGTCGCCGCCACCTGCCCCGCGGTCGCGGCGCTGGCTCCTCCGGAAGCCCCGGAGCGGCGGGCACGGAGCCGCCGGCGTGGAGCGAGCCGCGAGGGGATGGGGGGGGTGGGGGGGCGTACGGGCCCGGACGAGCGGCACCGGTGCCCCGTGTACGGGGCACGGCAGGACCCGCGGGCAGGGGCACGGCGGGTCGCCCCGGCACCGCCGTCCCACGCGGCTCCGGGCTCGGCCGTGCGGTGCGGAGCGCGCACCGAGGACTAGAGCTCTCGGGGCACTGGTGGCCGCCACCTGCGGGTGTCACAACCTTGGACGCATCTTGCCCAATGGCCCTCAGGAAGATCGTGCCGCTCTACCCCTAAACGCCGGGCTCACGGGAGGCGTGGGCAAGGGGGTCCTTTTGCAGTGAATTTCCTCATTTTTTGTGGCTTTATTTTTCTAAGTAGCAAAGAATGCGAGGGAGGTTCTGAGAGGTGTGTTGGGTAAACACAGATAGAAGCCTCTTTCTTTAAAACAAACGAGTAGATTATTTACCTGATTAAATAGGTATTTTGAGCAGGTTGTAGGCTGTTTTTGTGAACATATCACACTGGCTCCAGGATTTTGGCAGAGCTGGGCTCCTCACTGGGGCTCACACAGAGCTGTCCATGGACTTACCAGCTTTTAAATCCTTTTAATAAGCAGAACTTAATGTGCTTCCCAAAGGAGGCCAGCATCATTACCCCACTAGGGATGGGGAAACTGAGGCACTAGTGAGGGAAGTGACTCGCCAGAAGTGGCTGGACAGGTTAGTCACAGGGCTGGAAGGAGTCCAGGTGTGTTTGGCTCCATGCACCAGGATGTGCTGCACGCAGATAGTGTCCTGAGCCCAGAGAGGCAACACGAACTGTAGCTCATCACCTCAGCAATGCTGCATTTGCATGGGCAAAAACACACAGGCAGCGAAGCAGGCCAGAGGGCAGGGAGAGGGAAGAGGAGAGGGGAGTCATTTGTGGAAACCACAAATATTCTGGCTTCTCTCAGAAAAAAATCTAAACAAAGTCTCGTGAAACGGAGTCATCCAAGGACCTTGCAAGCCAGGAACCATATGGGGACAGCAGTATCAGGCAGGAGGCAAGTGTGCCCTGCCTGGGGGCTGCCCAGCCAAGCAGCAGTCCTGAACAGGGCCCTGTATGGGACTCACCTTCCCACCTGATGCAGTCAAGCTCCTGCTTTATCAGCATTGCCCGGACTTCCCCAATCACCACACCATCAGCTCCGATCAGTGCTGTCACCCAATGCTGCCTTTGAAATGCTGCCTTTCTGCAATTTACTTGGCCCCAATGCAGGCACCAGCCTAGCCGACATCACCCATAATCCTCAGCAGAGCCTGCCCTGGTCCCTACACCTGAATCAGTCACTACAGCACCTGCCAAGGAATATCCCACCCTACAAAGAAATGAGCAGAACCAGAATTGTTTGTGCAGGCTCTGTAATAGCTCAGTTTGGACTCAGCACTTCCTTCCAGGTTTGAGTTTGCTGACAGGTCCCCTAAGTTCACTGCACTTTGTGTCAGATATCTTCATTTTTGCTTCTCCTGTGAACTTAATATTTAAAGAATGGGAGTTCTGCTTACCATCACTGTTCCCTAAGAGAGTGGGCCCCAGCTGTATCTCTGACTCCTCACAGAGGAACACACTTTCTAATGCGGATATATTACACATACACAGCCCCACAGACCCTCTAAACATACCTGTTCTTCTACATGCGCCAAGCTGAGCACGTTCACACATCAGTATACAAATGTTCCCCACCCCTCCCATCCCAGCATGCACACGCAAGATGCATATGCCCTCCACAAAGAAAATGATACTCTGTGCTCACTGACATTCAAATATACACATATCCATACACCATGACTTACATGAACCCACATACACAACCTAAACACACCTGGAGGATCCCCTCCACAGATTTCCCACTGTACCTCCCACTCCTTGCAGGAACAACTTGCCAAGGTGTTTTTTCAGGTGAAATCCACGCCCTGCAGCTGACGCAATGGCAAGGCCTGATTTCCTATCTCAGCGATCTCCTGTCACAGGATCAGGTTTTATTTCCCCATACTCCCTCCTTTGCCTCTTACCCAAGGAAGGTTGGTTCTTTCCTCTCTCAGGGGCTCTAAAGCTTTCTGCTCCTGTGCCCCCCATAAGGGTAGCATCTCCCCTCCTTCCCTTATCCCTTCGGGGTATGGATCCACTCTGAGGAAAGGCTGCTTCTGATCATGGTATGAAGAGGCTCTTGGATGTCCTGCTCTCCAGGAGCACTCCAGGGAAGGCAGCACCTCTCACCCTGCTCTGAACTGTGCTGTGTGATGGCGAGAGCCTCCCTGTCCACTCCAGACACGTCTGGCCTTCCGTGGCAGGTGAAGAGATCTCTCTGTGTCCCTTTCCACCCTCCTAGGGGCATCAGGAGCTCTTGGTAATTAAGGTTTGCCAGGTGCTCAGAGATCCTGAGATGAAAAGTGCAATGGGAGGGGGAAGGATGATTAATTTATTATTATTACAGTTTAATGCTTTCCCCGCAGACAGTGTGCCAGGGCTGAGCAGGGGGTGAGTCACACTGAGATGTGGGACACCCTCCTTTTTGTGTCTCTTCTACCTTTGTTTTTTATGCTTAGCCCATTTTCTTGGCAGTTTCTCCCTCCTTAGCTGGAGCTGGCCTGGGGGCTTGGGACTGTGCTCTGGATTCATGTGGGATCAGGGCGCTGGCTCTCAGATTGCAGGTTGGAGATCTGGCAGTGCTGTGCCCCTCCTCCTGCTCCTGCTTGGGGAGTCTATTAGGCAAATGCTCTTGCCCTATTTCTGTAATTTTGTTTGATTTCTGTTTCATCAAGGGAGGTGCCCAGAGGCCTCGGGGCCTGGGCGGCAGGAGCAGACAATCCGTACTTTCTTTCCCTTTCCTTCTCTTTCCCTCCTTCCTTCTCAATTCAGTTTCAATCACATTATTGGCACACGGCTCCCAGAACCCCTTGCCAAAGCAGCTGTGCTAAGTCTCAGCCTGCTGGGGTGGGCTCTGCTGGGAGCAATTCTGCCATTTTCTGTTCCTCTGGCCTTACTCAAACAGTTTGACACCAGGTCCCCACCATGTGGCTACTGCTTTTCCAGGCACTCCACAGCTTCCAGCATCTGCTGGAAGCCAATGCTGCTCATCTCTTGACCACTTCCCAAAGGGAATGACTGTACTGGGAATGGGCCATACGGCACTGAACACACACAGCATGTGCTCCACAGGGGCCCAGGAAGACTTGGGGGAAAGGAGTGGCAGGGGTTTGAATGCACTAACAATTAGTTACAATTTAGTGCAGCAATTAAAAGCGCAGCCTGGGGATTTCAGGATGAGGAGGTAAGGGCATAGTCGCACCCAGGCAGCAGGTCCAGTAGGGAAGGTACCTGGAACTCAAAAGCAGGTGCTCTGCCTGCAAAACCAGCAAATACCATCCTGAACCATCCTGAACTCCACAAAGCCCCTGAGCTCGGGCTTGGCAAAGCAGGCAGCTGGGATGGGAAACTGCTGCCCAAGGATGGGTCCCAGACTGGGCAAGACCTGTTCCTGCAGTGGGGAAATTGCACGGGGCAAGCACAAAATGAAATGGTGACTTCTGTCTAGAGGATCTGCAAGCCAGCTTGTGTTCCTGCACAGACACACTTGGATGCAAACGAAAACGTGAGCACATGCCCTGTGCACACACACAGTCACACGTAAATGCATGGATACAGGAAGCCCTGTGCATGGTCCTGCAGCACCCAAGACAGGGCTGGATTGTCATGGATGTTTTAGCAGAAACTGTCCTGCTCTGGACACGTGTGGAAGGCCTAATGGCAAGGAGATGTCAAGGGGCACTGGCTAGAAAGGAGTTGCCACCTTGCTTACTCTACAGCGCTATGACTTGCTCCCTCAGCAACTCTGACATGAGCTGGGCAGATCAGTAGAGGCTCCCAACACGGAGACCAGCAAGTAACAGAGATGGGGCAGGTCGAGAGACAGGCTGGATTTCACAGGACTCTAACACTGTGGAGTAGGGCTGGTCTCCATAAATTCACTCTGGATTTGATGTGGCTTGGGCAGGGGCAAGAGGTAAAAGGAGGGAAGGCAGAGGGAACCTGGCACATCGTTTGCTCTGTTCTACCTGCCCCATCACAGGCAGAGGCTATGTCACCCCTGCTCCCATGTGGGGCCCTGCAGGTACAGAGCACTGTCAGGGACTGACCCCGATGAAGAAATCACTCATTCATTAGAAGTGACAATGAGAGGAGACGATGGAGGAGGTAAGAAATGGGCAGCAGACTCAGGACTGCACACAGACCGGGTCTGACTGCTCTTCCTCCTCTGGGGTGTGACAGCAGGATCCTCACCAGAGCACAGGGAGGGAAGGCAAAGAGTCCCCTCGTACGCGAGCTGGTAATGGGTGCGTTCCGAGAGCTGCCCGAGATGCAGTACGCGCGTATCCGCGTGGGCTGGCCCTGCTTGTGCATCGGGGCTGCCTGAGCTTCACGGGGATGTGCCAGCGTGCATGCGAGCGGCTCTGAGCCACACGGGGACGCGCCCGGCGGGCACCTGTGTGCCGAGGGGCACAGGATCCGTGTGCCGAGGGGCACAGGGACAGCGCCGGGCGGAGGCCGCACAGCCCCGGCGGAAGCGCGGCCGCGGCCCCGCGGGAGCCCTGGCCGAGGGCCGGGGGTGCGGGAGCAGCGGCGGGCGGTAAGTGTGAGGCAGACGCAGCGATTGCATTACTGAAGGAGCCCGGACTGGCAGTGCCGAGCTATCGTCCCTGTAATCCTGTTAGCCAGCAATCTCCATTCCGAAAGAGCTTCATTTCTTTGTGAATATTTGTAAACTAGATATCTAATGGAAAATTATAGGAAAATTATAGTGAAATTCATGACGAAGAAATCCGATTAGCCCTAATTCAATTATGCCATCTTAGCCCACACAGCACATTTCCCATTTTTTTCCCATAAATACCAATGCCAGGGGTCCGGGTAATCAAATAAAACTGAAAATCATCTTCCCATTAAATTCAATTAGCTGCAATTTCTAAAGCCTATCAGAGATTTTAATTACTAAATTATAAAATTCTCCAATGCTAAATTGAAACTAAAAAAATTGCACATCCTTATATTTCAGAAGAAAAAAACCCAGCAGAAACCTTGAAAAATACCCTTCTCCTCCCGTCAGCATCCACAAGAACACGGATCTGGGCAGGCTTCACCAGAGAAATGAGTGCAGAGGGACACAAGCCAGGCCTAGGGAAGAAGGTGGCTAGCTCTGGGAGAAAGTGTGTGGATATCAGCTGAGATTAAAACCTAAAATCCAGCCCTAGTTCAACTCAGCTGGGTTGGAAGAGGGAAGGGCAGAGGCTAGCAATCTGAGCAGTGTCTTTGCTCCCTTTTCCCACACGAGCTCCTCGGTTCTGGCAGATTTTCTGAGCTGCTGTGCCAGGCACTAGTGACAAGCCACCGTGCTTCCACAGCCAGTGAAACAGCCGAGACTCTCTAGGAGCTGGAACGAGTTTTGCCTGCAAATGGGCTTGGTGAGGCAGTCCCTCGAGTCTCCGTGTGCCAAAGCCAGGGCAGGAGAGCTGGTGATGCCTAGAGGGAAGCAGGAGGGCAGATGCTAGCTTTGTGCTTCTGATAAAACTTCTTGAATAATGGCCATGCAAGCCTGGTCCTGACACTGAATTAAGGGAAGCTGGAGCCCTCATCAAACTGATTTAGCTTGAAGCACTACTTCAGCAAACACGTGGGATGTTCCAGAGGAGGGGGATGTAATCACCCTTCCCTGATAGCACAGGGAACTCTCGGAGTTCACAGAGGCACCGGGCAGGCAAGCCCATCCCTAAACTGTTCTTTATTCAATAACTAAACGAAGCAGGCAAGTGGGGAACCCAACAAAGCCTGTGCCTACAGATGCTCTCTTCTAGCCCTGCTTCTCTGGGGACCAGCATGGCACAGTGAGGTGTTGAGGGGCAATTAACTGTGTGAACAAGCAGTGGGAGGAGAAGGGAAGCTCAGCTCTCCAGTTACAATACCTGACCCTCCATGAGGCAGCAAGAGTAAGGATTTTCTGACACTGTTTTTATGCCAGAGAGCACTTTTGCATGGTACCCTAAAGGGTTTATTCACGTGCAAACATAAACGAAGCCAGTTTTTCTCACAGCTCTAAATAGAAGCTCAGGTTGCCCAGAACCAGGCCGATACTTGGTTTAATTTACTGGGCACCCGAAAGTTGCCAGCAGGGAGTTGCCCGCAAACAGAACAACAAAAAAGTTAATGATCTGGGCTTTTTCTTTAATAAATAGGCAAACTGGCTGAGCCGGATTGTTGGCTGGGATTTGTCTCCCCTTTATCACCCTGGAGCTTCTGTGACACATTCTCCAAATCATCAGCATTTTGCAATTTGAGGTCGTTACCAAATAGTATTTTTTTGCCAAGGAAGGGAGAAAAATAAATTAATAATTAAGAAGCCCAAGCAGGGAGAGGCTGTGGGTTGAATGGCGCTGCCACCTCCGCGGGGATTGCTCAGGCACCTGGCAGCCTGCCCAGCGTGCACCTTGGTCGCTGTCTCACCCTGGAATGTGGTGCTGGCACCCAAGTGCTACTTGATTTTACTACGAATTAATCAAAGTCTCTTTTGCAAATGTCTAACACTAAATCACCACTGGCTGGGCTTCAGATGCAATTCTCCTCTTCCAGGGATTTGGTGCAAGGAGATCACCAGCTCCAGGTGAAGAGCTGAAGGGGGTTTCCTCTCTGCCCATCTTCTGGTTCTCCAAGGCATCAGCCTCTCCCAACTGTAAGGAGAATAGATTTCCCACAAGTCTTCTCCTGCTCAGAGCAGGTAACCACACAGGCATCCAAGATACGCTGGGATAAATCCGTCTGTGCTGCCTGACTGGAGTGTAGTTACACCAAAAAGGAATTTGGCATGACTGTGAGCTGACACAGGCTGCAGAGCACTGCATTGGCAGCTTGGGTGTGTCTGTGACCCCATGTTTATGGAGCTGCAGAAACATCTCCACACAGGGCGACACGCAATGCGTACCTCCCCGCGTCGGTATGGCTGTCTGCACATCTGCGCACGTGGATGTGCATGGCCTTGTGGCACCATGTGGGCACTTGGCAACGTGTGTACAGGGCTGTGCAGTTAGGCACGGACGCCCACAGACGTTCTCTGAGGGTGTTCTTGCCATGTTAATGTCTGCATGTCTCATTTGTCTCCGAACCTGTAGTCCTGAGCACCCTCCCTGTTCTGTCCAGCCCCCCCAAAGGCGGTTTGCCATGGCTGATGATCTGGATGGCATCAGCACATGTCCTTGCACAGCTTTGGCAACACACCACTCCCTGAGCCATGGTCAAGCTGTATTCCCCTCTCCACATTCTGCCTGTCTCAGAGCCCTTTCATATTTTCAGTGCTCACTAGACCGTGAATTCACCTTCATACCAGTTACAGGGTTATTTAGCTTCTCCTGACACTGATAACCACCAAACTTTTGCTGGCAGCTCAGCTTTCTCCCAAGAGACATCCAGCACTCCTCTTTCCCATGCCCTTGGTGAGCCCACCCACGCATACCCACCAGGAGCACTGGGGCAGATGCCTTAGTGGGACACAGTGCCTCAGAACACTGCTCACCCACCAGCCACAGTCATCCCCAACCCACATCTACGCTGTGAAAAAGAGGAACAGAGCAGAAGAGTTAAAAACTGGATGGAAAGAATGAAATAGAGGAGAAGTAAAGACAGAGACAGAAGGGAAAAATGATGATAAAGCCAAACCAGTACACACAGAGGAGGAAAACCCCCTAGGATAACAGAGAAAGGATCCAGGAGGGAGGCAGGAAGAGCACAGGAATACACGGTGGGTTTTTCCCCCTGCATACCCCACAAAGCAACACTCTCCAGCAGTTGACACCAACATATTCCACAGCTTGCCCTGAAATCTTAGGGATCAACCAGACAGCCCTTGTACAGCAGCTGGAACAGCTGTGCATGGGCTGGGGCACTGCCGAGGAGTAATGAGGATTACTGCCTATGTGCCTGAATGCCTGTATGAGAAATATGGGATTGCCCCCAGGGTGCCCAAAGGCTGCCAGAGTGCAGAAAACCCTAAACAGGAGGACGAAACCTCTCTGCAGGGCCAAGCACAAGGAAGGTCAAGCCTGTCCTTTCTACTGATCCCCTGTCACGAGGAAACTCTACTCTACTTTGCTGGCCCAGGACCACCTCTGCCACTCATGCTCCCACTGGCTCTGAGCCACTCTTGCCTGTTCCCCCCACTGCAGACCTGTAAGGCACCTTTTTGACCTTTCCCCTCCCCTGCCACTGCCCCCATCTCTTGGCATCATGTCTTTGGCACAAGGTCTTGCTGCTCACCCCGGCCTTGTGGGCTTGCTCCCTAGTCCCCTGCACTTTCCCTTTCTGACTGAACAATTAATTTTCAGCTGAAGCAACTGCTGCAGCAACATTTCACTCTGAAACCAAGCACGTGCTGACAGCAAGTGGCATCCCCAAGAGCTCCTGCTTGGCTCCCAGGGCTGTGCAGGGCCAGACACTGCTGACAAGGTGCACAATGTGTGGTACCTCTTCCCATCTGTGTGGCTCCCCTGCCTCTGCCCCAAAGCTTTGCCTGCAGCAAGTCACCCATCCCACTGTGGCCATCTCCATCTCCCCTCCCACACAGTCCCTTGGAGCAGACTGAACCCCTATCCCAGGAGACAAAATCCCTCCTCCTTTGGCCGAGGGATTTCATCTCTGCTGTAAGAAAGAACTCAAAGCTGGGACTTCATTATGTTCCCACAGCCGTGGGATAAGGATAAACATGATTCCTATCATTCCCCCAACTGTTCAATGATACGTTCCCACAAGCACAGGCTGTGCATAGACACAGGTCTGCAAACATAACATGGAATAGCATGGATCTGGAAAGGGAGCTGGTGGGGGGACAGAGCTGCTCTTGTCCCTGAAGCAGTTGTTGCTGACTCCACCTAACACCAGAGACTACAACATAGACGGAACTGGTGTAACTTCTGGGGTTGTCCAGGGCAAAGCCAAGAGCTGGATTTGATGATCCCATGTGGATCCCTCCTGGCCCAGGATATTCCATCACTCTGTGGTTCTATGATTCTGTGAACTGCAAGAGCCCGAAGGGGTGAGAACAGGATGGACCAAAGTAGTAGCCCTTGTACAAGTTTAACACAGCTAAACGCTTTTGGCACAAGTTCTTCACACCCAAACACTTTCCCCTGTCCTCCAGCTTCTTCGGGATGGTTGCTACCACTGGAGCCTCTGCTGGCTTCACATGGCCACCCTGCAAAGGCAGATCTGTGGAAAAACAGCAGAGACACCCCTGCTGCCTCACCTGCCCCGGGAGCACACCCCAGGGCTCCTGCTTTCCCCTTATCACCATGAAAAAAAAGAGCTCTGTGCAAACAATAGATCAATAGAGCCCCCGCCTCTTCGGAAGGAAAACAAACACCCGGATCACCGCAAATTAGAGAATGTTTCGCTTCACTTCATCCAAACAGGCTGACAATTTTTTTGGGTTGTTGCCACGGTGACAGAGTAACACAGCGTTCATCCTGTTGCAGAACAATCAATTAAGTTAATGCCTCGGAGTGCCTGTTTACCCTTCCATTTAGAAGGTGCTGCTCTCCCTCATGCTTTCTCTCTAGCTTGTTTGAGATTTCTCATCCTTTGCTTCCTGCTCCTAATTCTTTTCTATTTAACTTAAAAATAAAGTCCCTACCCTAACTACCTTCTGGCTTGTAAGGAGCCTCCCACTTTTCGGAATGATCGCTTGAAATAAAGCTTTTCCTCCCTCTGACTCCTGTCATTTCGTGTTCCTTCCTGGAAAAACTGGGGGATTTGCCTTTACCTTGCATGGTACAGCCCTGTCCCCTCCTCCTGGTATGCTCAGGAACTTGCCAAGTTTCTAAAGGCCAGCTGTAAACATCCCCTTGGGAGAGTGGATACCTTCAGAGTAACTGCTTTTAACAAGATGAAGTAACTTGAACTAAAAACCTGTGAAGTGATCAGCAACCCTCCCACTATTGCTGTTTTTTACACTGTGAGTTGCAACCATAAATGAAGAACCATCTTGTGCTAAATGCTGTTTGAAAAGGAGAACTATGAAAGGGCCTCACAAGAGTCTAGGTCTCATTTTATGGTCCATGTCAAACGGAACTCCTAAATATTGGCTTAAATGATTTTGGCTTAAGCAAAACTCAACCTAGTGCTCAAAGCATTGTGCTGAACTGAGCCTGTGGTGAGGAGACTTTAAAGGGGGCACCATGGCCAGGAGACTATGGCAGATCCATCATTCCAATCCTTTAAAATAAAGGATGCCAAAACATTTCTTGGCTCTGCCCTGATCACCAGCAGTCTGCCAGGCCTTTCACAGGCTCACATGCTCCAGCCACTGATCTTGTGGGTTTATTTCCTACCTCACAGGCAGTGTGAGAAGGTACACTTGGCTGTGTAGCTTCACTGCCAGTCTGCAGCCACCTTCTCATCCCTTGCCCAGTGAGCAGCAATAACTGCCCTCCGTCTTCCCCAACCCTCCTGCAGACTGCAGCACCAAAACAATACCTCCAACATCCTGCGTGAAAATGAAAGTGAAATCACTTTCACCAGAGAGTGAAAGGATTTACCCAAGGCCAAGCCTGAGATAGAATTCAGGGCTTCTGTCTCCTGATCTCTCTGCACCTTTTTGCTGTCTTTCTCATCAACACAAGATTGCTATGCTTTTCTTTGAAATCCAAGGAAAGCTGTCCATCTCCCTTGTATCCTCATCCTAAAGGAAAAGGCAGAGGCAAGCATGATGTGAAAACAGGAAGATTCCATAGTACTGTCTTCTCATCCTGCCACTAGCAACAAGTGCCTAAATGCAAAGTGAACATTAACTTAGTATTGAACAGACGGAAGAAAACTGTAGACCAAGCAGATAGGGAAGAATGGTGCTCAAACAGTAGGAAAAATTACACTAATAGGTCAAATATAACATCTCCTCCCTGCGTCACGAGCTGGATCCTTTTCCAAAGACTCCAGTCTCACAAGCTAACACAAGACTGCTCAGGGGGGGCACTGAGGCCCAGTCTGCAAGGGCTGCAGGACAACCATGCCCCAGGTCCCCCTGGTTCACTCGCCCTCCCTGAGAAGAAGTCGTCAGCAGAACCTGTTGGAGCAGGGGCTTGTTGACTGCTCCCTGTCCATTATAGCCTGGATTATAAGCATATTGCACAGTGCTCTCTGCACGATGCTGGGGAAATCCAATACGCTGAAAGGTTAATGCAATCAATTAGGGTGACAAGGAAGTAGAGTAAAGCCTTCTGAGTAGATGAAAGGGAGAGAGAGATGGAGACAGGGAAAAGCGAAGAGAAGCGGGGGGGGTGGGGAGCGGAATGGGAGGAGAAGAACATACAGGACTTGTGCTGTAGACCTCAGGGTGCTGGTGTGGCTGACGGCACCATCCTGCCCCCTGTCACTCACAGAGGCAAGGCAGGCCATGGGTCCCCTGTTTGTGGCTTGTTCTGCCGTCTCCTGCAGAATGTGGAGCCCTGCTCAAATTGCAGCTGCCCAGGTTGTCCTGCCACCAACCTGCTCCCTAAGGGTGCCATAACATACATCCCGCTGCTCTGTGCAGCATGGCACAGACCTTCCCCGGGGCATTCAGCTCAGCGAATAGCCCCATCCTTCCCTCCGAGTCCCTGAGCCGCTGCTGACTGGCTGAACTCCTGCTCTCTGAACCCCGAGCAGAGTGGTACTTCATTAACCTGGGCTGACAGGTCAGCAAGCACAGCCCCTTCGTACCACGGCTCCTGCTCGGGCACAGCTCAGCCAGGGAGAACGTGACACCAGCTCATTAGAACAAATTATTACTCTATAACCCCTGCTGCAATGTCCCTTAATATGCCTATTTAGCAAGAGACAAGTCCTGGTGGGCTCCTCGGCATTAAAACAACCTCACAAATCACTAGAGGCACAAGCACCATGATCTCCACTTCTGGAGGTGGAGAGAGGGTGGTTGTTCTTGGATGGGTGCTGGAGGGGCGCAGTGTCCTGGGCTCTTCCCCTGCAGAAAAATGAAGTTCCAAGATATTGCTGGGGGTGTTCTGCAGGCAGGGAATTGCCATCTGGCTGTGGCTCACTGTGCTGCCAAACATGCCCAAGCTTCAGCACAACAGAGTGTTGTTGCCTTATTGAAATCCACTGAGGAAGTGTTCTGGGATGCCCATTAAACTGTTGGGCCTGTTTTCCTCTGCCTTATCCCTGCCTAACTCTGCTCTCAGCTCTGCCATCAGTATCGTGTTCCACTTTAGAACTACAAGATTTAAATGTTTCCCTCTGATATGTATGAAGTCAGTGCCTGGCTTCCCAAATCCATCTACAACACTAACCCTACCTGCTCACTCCTTCACATTAACCAGCAAAGCCAAAGAGCAAGTTTGGAAGCTGACTGATGGCAGGCACTGTGTGCTACTTCCTCATGTGAGGCTAGGCTAAATTTTGGGGGATAAACCCACCGCAGATGAAAGCAGTGGGCTCACACCTTTGCAGGGAGGGCTGTCAGCTGTCTAGGCTAATCCAGAAAATATAGAACTGCCACAATTTTGGGCACAGCGAGTGAGATATCACAGGCAAAGAGAGAATATGGGCAAATGTCAGAGGAAGGCTGCTACTAAACAGGAACAGGGAGCATGAGGAAATCAACTTCCAACCTGACCTTTACAAGAGGGAAAATGGAGAAATAAAACAATGATTCCTATAACAGAGAAGTGGCAGCAGTGCCAGGCAGGAGACAGTGAGAAAGAAAAGTAATGGAAAGAAGGGAAGAAAGTGCGAGAAGTGTGTGATGCTGGGCACAGAGAGGGGCAGGATGAAAGCAAACAAATGGAGAAATGAGGGACCTGAGAGAAACAGAGAGAGGGAGAGCGGGAGGAAAAGGAGGAGAAAAGAGCAAGAATAGCCATGCAGTGAGGAGCATGCGGGTGAGGCAGAGTGCTGTAACCAGGGTTGTGAAGCATGAAAAGGGAAGAATCTGCCTGTTCCTTTCAGCACTTGGAGCATGGCGCTCAGTGTTGACCTACACTGTGCCTGGCTGTGATCACGTTTTCAGGGCCACTGCCTGCCGATCCCAAACAATGATGAGGAGCCTTTGAAGTCAGAGAAAGAAGCCGCAATGTGAACTGGGGACTTTTTTTTCCCCCATTTTTTCCCCCTCCATTTTTTAAGGGCTGGGGAAAGAAGGGAGGAAAAGGAAGGCCTGAAGTGGTGGGGGGAAGGTTGGGGGAGAAGTTGCAAGGACAGAACAGAGAGTTGCTCTCAGTGGGGTGCCCCGAAATGAGAGAGACAAAAAGAAAACAAACAGTTTATGAGTAGGGCACATGCTGCCTGTGTCTGCATGCCCCACACTGCCGGCCCCCCGTGCTCCAAGGGAGGCTTCTGTTCCCCAGCAATGATGGATGGATGCATAGGGCCATTCAGGCCTGCCATGTTACAGCAGCAGTATTTACATAACACTGGCCTTCCACCGGTCACCTCTGACACTGCCCAGCCCAGCCTGGGGCCCCCTCCCACCCCAGCCAGCCTGGGCCCCTCAGATGCTGCTCAGATTCAGTCCATGAGCTCCCCTAAACTGGGCATTGGGGGTCCCCACTGCTGCAGGGATGCTCTAAGTGCACACACTGCAGTGAGTGCTCCTGGCACCTCTGTGTAATGTCTCACAGGGCAGAGCACTTCCCATACTCCCCAGGGCCTTTCCTGCCCTCAGACCTGTCTTGGAGCCTGGGGATGGAGGAGAGCAATGCAGGAGGCCAGATGTGGTTGGTGATGCAGAGACATGGGGAGCAGAGAGCAGAGCAGAGTATGGGGAGAGTGGGAACTCTTCAGGTGACACACAAGGAACTTCATGGTCCTTCTGGGGCCAGAAAGGGGAGCCAGGGACAGCAGGAACTGCCTTAGCATGGAAGGATCTTCTCAGTAACCATTATCTGGGGTGGCATAGGGAGTGTCTTAGCCAGCATATGGAGTTAAGGCATTTAAGAGACATTAATATCTTGCATTTCCCCGAGCTCTAGACCTCTAACTCTTACCAGGCACAGACTAAGCGACCATCCAGCTATAGGAGACGGTGAAGCTGGGTTTTTTTCTTCTAAGACAGACCAGGAGGGTCTAGGTAAAGGGAAAACCCAGGAAAGCCCTAATTCTGCTGGAGGCACAGAAATGCCTCCACACTACCACCATGGTTCTGCATCTGAATAGATAAAAACATGCCAGAAGAGGAGAAGAACATGCACATCACCATCTGAATTATGTGAACAGAGCTCAGCAAAACTTCACAGTAGATGAAGACTGCATCCTGTGTAGTGAAAGGACCTTATATCCATCTCCCCCAGTACACATGGATGAAGATAAAGCAGTTCCCTTTCACCAAAATCCTTACATGCTTTTTTAGCTGTAAAGATAGAGGCGGTAGAGAAGATATTGAGAAAACCCTCAGTGACAAAACCAGGTGCCCAGAACAACTGCTGTACAAAGACAAAAACAGGACTAGGACACACATATGCCATGTCTGCACTTCACCTTCTGTTTCCATCTCTCTTCATGAGTAACAACAGTCCAGCTCCAGAAGTTCTAGTGCAGACATGGCCACAGTGAGCAGGCCATAAGTGTGAGAGATGCACAGAGGAAAAGAGAACCCAGGAGGGCACAGTGACATACCCATTGCAGTCTGAAGTCTCTCCTACCTTTCGGAGATTTCAAGGCCTCGTTTCTTGCCTCGTTTGTAGCTCTAAATTCACTTCATTCTGGAGTGAGAAAAGAAAGGATCCAGTTAACACACAGGGCACACCTGAGTAAGAGCTAAGACTCACAAAAGCTGGTTAAGAACATGGTCCAGCATGGGACAGTCAGACTCCACAAGGGAACAAAATGCTTTCCTGCTCCTGGCCATGCACCCCAGGGCACTTCCCTGTGCAAGAGGTTCCTAATGAGGGGAGGGAATAACTTCACATAGAGAGCAGCTATTACTGGCCTGAATCCTGCTCCCCGGGTACCAGAGATAGACCTTGTTCTAGTCTGCTCCATACTTTGCCCACACATCTAAGGTTGCATTCTGCTTCATACCAGATTTTCCCTTCCCAATCTTTACATGTCCTCTATTGACCCTTCTTCCCCAGAGGTTCACTTGTGTGCTAATGGTGAGGCCTCCCTTGCACACCTTGTGGGGCACAAGATGACAGGGTGCAGGACTAGGTCCCGTGTCACTGAACCCCCTTATCCACTCATCTGTGCATTTTCCACCCAGGAGAGTGAGGAGGAAGGAGAAAAAGGGACAGGGAAAAAAAAAGTCACAGAAAAATACATGAAAAGTAAATTGAATTATTTAAAACCATATGTTCCAAAAATGTGACAGAGCATAAAAGCCGTGCTGTGAGACTTCTGGAGGGGGTTATTCTGCACAGGCAGGGTGGGAGGAGAGCTCACGGGTGGGGAAGGACTGCTCTGCAGCCAGACAGGGACTTTCCTCTCCCAGAGGTGGGGGTAGCCTGGAGCACAAGGTGGCTTCATGCGCAGTGGCAGGGGTGCCTGGCCCATTCCTGTAGCCTCTGTTTTGCAGCCTTGCCAAAATGGCTCTTACAATTCTCCAGGGTGGCAGCAGAATGACAAACTGCCCCGAAGTCATGCAGAGCGTGCCTGTGGTTGAATCCAGGACCCCCAGCTGTCCATGCCACACACTGACTCTCTGCATGGTCCCTTTGGGTGCAGCGTGTGCAGCGACTCAGCCCTTCTGTGACCCTTTTGGGTCCCTTGTGGGACAAAAGTGAGAGGGATTCAGGGGACTCTGTGCTGCTGCCATGGCTCACCCCTGTGTCCCAGGGCCCTGGTGCTCTGTGCATGTCGACAGCCTCCTCCTGTCACTTTTACTCTGCCGCTGCCAAAGATAGATGCCACGTGTTGGCTGGGACCCAGAGCAGGAAGGAGCTGGTGAGATATCCCAGATGGATGGATGGACAGGAGGACAGAGCCCCTCGGGTGAGGAAGGTGCATAACCAGCCTGGCTCCTTCCTTTCCCACTCAAATCCCGATGCCAAAAAGGCGGAGGGCATGGCTGGAGTAACAGCTCCCGGCTTTGAGGTGCTTCTCCTACCCTGGCACCCTCTGTCCTTCTGGTGGCATCCCTTCTTCCACCTTTTTCTTCTCTTTGTTCTCCCTTTCCTCCTTGCTCGTTCCACTGCTTTCTCTGCCACTCTGTCACACTGTTTTTTCTCTCCCTCTCTTTTGTTCTCTCCCTCTTTCCTGAGCTCTCTGCCTGTAACTCTCTGCCTTCCTGCCTTCACTCTCTAACCCCTGTGCACGATCAATTCTTGGGATTGGGTTTTTAATTGGTGGGGGGTTTTTTTGTTGTTTGTTTTTTTTTTTTTTTTACTCTTCTTCTTTTGGCCTCAGCTTATCAATGATGCAAGAGGAATAACGCCAATTTACTTAGAATGTGTAATCCCCAAATCAGATTGGGGGATTGTATGAGGCAATATGACCTTGCATATGTCTCCATTAAAGCCAGCCAGGCCTCCTCTTGTATTCTGTGTTCCCAGTACATATTTAGACAGATAACGCTAATTGTACTTGACATGTCCTCTTAAGGATGGACTCTTCCCTCCCCCAGCTCTGCTTCCCTGCCTGACAATGTGCCAGAGCCGAGCCCGCTCGCTGGCAGCGTGGCACGGCACAGCACCTGTGGGAAGGGCTGAGTGGGCATCTGGTACGGCCCTCACAGCCAGCCCCACTGCAGGTCAGCCTCCAGCACTGCACTGCTCTGGGTGGGAAGGGGGCCAGAGAGCCAGACAGCAGGGGGATGGATGGCTGCTGCTACATAGTTAATCTGAGATCACAAACTGTTCCAGTGTCAATTGTGGCTTCCCCAGGAAAAAAGCCTTCAGACAAAGAAAAAAGCCTTCAGACTTGCTCACCATGAATTTCTTTGAAGTCTCCCTCCTTTCCAGTGATGGGTTTCTACCCCATGCCTCTTAGCTGCCACATCTGCTTTGGGTAAGTATTTGTATATGGCTACTGGACCCCAGATCCAGCTTCTTGGGAACATTATTGGAAAATCATAAAGTCCTATAATGGTTTTGGTTGGAAGGGACCTTTAAAGGTCATATAGTACAACTCCTCTGCCATAGGCAGGGACACCTTACACTAGACCAGGTTGCTCCAAGCTCCATCCAGCCTGGCCTTGAACACTTCCAGGGACAGTGCAGCCACAGCTTCTCTGAGCAACCTGTGCCAGCGTCTCACTACCCTCACCGTAACAATTTTCTTCCTTATATCTGGCCTAAATTGTGCGTATTTAGTTTACAACCACTACCCCTTGTCCAATCACTATAGGCCCTGTTAAAAAGTTTGTCCCCATCTTTCTTGTAAGCCCCCCTGAAGAAGAACTGAAAGGCCATATGTTCCCTGTGCCTGCCGTTCATCACTGCTCCAGAGCAGACATGCAGGACACAGGAGGAGGAGGAGGGGAGCTTATTCCAAGTAAACCAATGGATCCAAACTCCTCGCCAAAGTGGACTCAGTTTTGTTTTCTTTTCCCCTTGACACAACATCCTAATTCGACTTTTTCAGTATCTTTCCTTCAACAACCTTTTTTCCTTCCTCCCCTTCCTACCCAGCAACTGCGCATTTATTAATTCATGAGGCACTAATTAGTTCTTTGTTTAATTTTGTGTTAAACAGACTGACCGGAATGATAACGACTTGCAGCGTTGCATTACGGTCCCCAACCGCCCCTGTTTTCTGACAACAAGGGAGCGCAGTGAGACTGGCGTGATGAACCCCAATTCCCACTCCAGTTGCACTTCATTAAGTCAAAATGTGACAAGAAGCTTAGAGAGCAACTTTCAGATCGGATCGCACATAACAATTGGGCAGGAAACTTTCCAAGGGGGAAGCGCGAGAGGCACTCACAGTGAAGGCTGGCACCACGCACAATCCCCTGGCGTGCCTGCCTTAAAGGAGCCAGTTCAGGCTGTCCAGGCAGGAGTCAGGGCATGTGCTGGGAGCAGTGAATTTCAGAGGAAGAAGAGGAAAGGAAGGGCAGAAAGATAAGCTAAAGGCACAGCAGGGCAGGACAGGAGGCATCATGTGCTTCTCTTGTTTCCTTTGCAATGATGGGTTGTGTTGGCAGCCTGTGGGATGGGTTGTGTTGAGAACCTTGGAGCCCAGGTGGGATAATCCCTCAGCGGATCACTTCATGAGCTTTGAGGATATCTTCAGGCACCTTCAAATCCATGCCTCAGTTTCACCCCTGCAGCTCTATAGTGAAATAGCTGGTGACCCTCAGCTGCTCTTCAATTATCAAGAACTACACAATTACCATGGCACCCCTAAACTGCAAAGGGAGAGGGTGAATCCTGGCACCCACACTGCTAAAACCAGAAGGGAAGAGACAGCTCTGACAGTAGGGAGAGGGATGGCTTCTCTCCTGGAGAGGCAGCTGTGCCTAGCCTGAACTTTGTGCAGTACCTGACACTCCAGTGGCAGTACCAAGTTTTGAAAACGTCTTCATCAGTATTGTAACAGCAATAAATTTGACAGACTGCAAAGCAAGCAGATGCCAAGCCCTCTGCACTCAGCCCTACAGGTGGGAATCCAGCCACCCCAGCACTGCCCATCCCCAAGCTCTGATGAGTACCAGGAGTGCTTCACTAGTAGCTACGGCTATGGCTACAGGGTTTGGGTGTGTAGTCACCTGGACCAAGCATCACCTGGCAAAAAAACACCTGAGCATGAATAGCCCTAGATACGGGTCAACACAGGACTGACAGACAGATGACACAGCCTAGGTCATGACCTGGCTGGATCTGTCCCAGCCCTTTTGTCACACAAGGGTGTTCAGCATGTGGCCACCTCCTTGAGCCCCTTCTGGTTCACTGAACGGCAGTGAGATGCAAACAGGAAAGTGAAAAGGGTCTTAAAACACCACCTAAGAGGGGGTGGGGTGTGAAAAAGAAAAGGAGACTATCCAAGTGCACAGAACATGAAAGTTTTGCCACAAATCAAATATATTTTCCAGTACTGCAGAGACATCCGCTGTGGGAATAAACCATGACCACCTAAAAGTGAAATGGGCTATGAGGTCTCAATGACTTCTAGCAAGTATTTTTCCCACACTTCTTCTTCCCTCAGGATAGGAAGACTCATCCTCTAGCCTTACTCTGCAGAGGCCCAAAGCTCAACTAAGGTCCAGAAGCAAATGTGAGGGACTCCGAGAGTGTCGTCAGGACTGGGGAGGGACACGGGAGCTGTGAGGGAGTGCACCATCATGTCTCCTGGGTAGGGCAAGGGCAGGGGCAGGGGCAGAGGAGGGAGAGCTGTGACTGAAGCCTCTGAGCCCCATAGGAGACCTGCTGGCTCCAGTCTCTACATGCATTATCAGTGCTGTCACCTGAGTAAGCTGTAATCGTACCAGTCTTTGGGAAAGAGGCCAGGCTGCAGCAAGGTAGCACAGCACGGTGTTTGCCAGTACACTCACAGCTGAACAACACGCAGATCTGAGAGCAGACGTGTTTGCACTGGCTTCCATCTTTCATGAATCTGGAATGCAGCAGGGACCTCTGTGGCTGACAAAGAGGCTGCTCTTCCATGACAGAAATCCCAGGAAGACACCACATCCCTCTGATTTCACTTCTATATGTGCTCTGGATCCCATAAAAAGGCATATGTAGATATTAACACTCAGCTGGAGGGTTGGACTGGTGTCCAGAAAGGGCAAATCACCCATTTAACACCTGAAGCAAGGACAACTGAGAGAGCCCAGGATTCCTGGGGACAAGAAACATACCCTGCTGTCACCAGCCCAACAAACCTTCCTGGTTTTGCAGAGGGGTTGGAATAATCTGGCTGCTCTGTAGATCCAGTTGAGCAATCTCATCCAGCTATCGTTTCCTGGCAGTCTTGGACTGCTCAGCTGAAAAGGCCTGGGCTGAAGGAGAGGGAAATTTGTTATTTCCCATTTCTCCCTTTTTTGGCTGCTATTACAAGGCAACACCAGTAGTGCAGCACAAACCAACTCCATCCCCAGTTGTAGGGCCACACAGCTGCCAGTGCTCCCAGCAAAGTTTTGTGCTGAAAATTCACAAGCATCCCAAATAGGTCATGGTCTACCCCTTCTTCCTAAAACAACATGCTGAAATGTCCTAGACTCTATCCCCAATGCTCTTTAACCAGGAAAACTCTCCTCCCAGGATTATGGGCCCACTGCCCCCCTTCTTTTCCCCTCCATCTGGCTGGGAGCAGCCTGGGACCAAACGCTCTTTCCAGCCCTGGGAGAACCCTGCAGTTTCTCTCTCATAAAAAAGAAAAATGGGAGCTGTAAAAAAGGCAAAGAAAAGCAAAGCAAAGGAAAATCACTTCAAAGGAGGAAAAGAGCAAAGCCCCCCCACTTCTCTCCCCAGTCTGTCCCCATTACCTGCCTTCAGCACTGGGCAGAGCTGCCTGCTTCGCTGTGCTGGAGAGTCCCCTTGGCACAGCGCTCCCTGGGAGATCCTGCCCTGTCTCTCACCTCTGCTCAAACCTGTTGAGCAGAGCCCAGCTCAATAAAGGTGATCATGCAAAAAGAAGGAGGAATACCAGCAGTGGGCAATAAGAAAGGGACAATTCCAGAGGTAACCCTGCAGCTCAGTGCCCACTGGATACCTTCAGAGTGCTGGAGCCAGGCAAGGGACAGAGGACCAAGCACAGCATCCACTGCCAGTCCCAGCTTACCAACACAGATGGCATTAAGGACCAGGGAAGGCCCCTGATCCCCAGCTCACAGCACAGCTAGAGCACAGCCCAGAGTAGAGCTGGAGGAGAGCGCCAAGCAGGGATCCCAAGGAGTTCATTTCTTGCCACGGCATCTGAAAAGCACAGCAGTCCCCAAACTTGGCACTCAGCAGCCCTGGGCTGGCTCCTGCTAATTTGCTGTCAGGCTGCCTAAGCAAACCAATTAAAGCTAATCATTAATTATAAAGAAAGAGAGAAAGAAAAAGACCCTGCACAGATGAAGAACTGGAAAGGGGTGTGGGGAAAAGAACGACAGTAGGGAGAAGAGTGAGAAAAGAGAGCTTGAGAAAGGGGCTGTGGGGGAAGAAAAGGGTTTTAAAATCCCAGGTGCAGAGCCTTGGATGCAGTCAGCAGCAGAAGGGCAAGTGGTTTCCTAGGGCAGGGTGGGGAGAGGCAAAGGTGAGGGAATCAGGGAGGACCCAAGGAAAAAGTGACAGTGCCCAGCTGTGGCACATGCTGAGCCAAGGTGGGAGCCGGCACTGCCACAGCCACAAAGCCGGCTCCACACCCCCTCCATCTCTGCCCCAGTAGGGCTCTGCCATAGCCAGAGCAGCATGAGCTGCATTTGACAGAGGACTGGGCACCTGCTTGCCTGCAGAGACAAGGCAGAGGAGGACGAGGGTGTAGGAGCGCAGAGCAAATGAGGAGGCCAGAGCCAGGGGTGCGCACAGGGACTGCGAAGCACTGGGCGCTGTCCCTCCATGCCAGGGCTACCGGCTCTCCATGAGCAAATGTCTTAGATGGGGATGAAAAATGGGGCATTTATTAAAAGCCCCTGATTATGCAGATTTAGCTGGGGCCCTGGCTCCGTCGCCGTCGCTCCCGCTGGCCCCCCACAAGCTCCGGTGGCAGAGAACCCCGGCAGCTGTTGGCGCAGCCCCCGCCGCCGCTGCGCCTCCGTTTTGTTCCCGGCCCCGCACACACGCACACTTCCCAGCGACCCTTTTGAAGAGCCTCGGGCCCACGTCGGGCTGGTGGATGGCGGAGAGGTGGGGGCAGTGCCATGGAAACGGGCTCTTTCCTGGGGAAACGCGTTCCTGCCCCCCCTCCTCGTCCCGGCTGCCCCCTTTGAGGAGCTGTCAGGACCCTGAGTGAGTGTCACACGACCCAAGGACCAGGCGTGACCAAGCCTATTTTCTGCCTCAAATTTGATTGATTAAAAAACTTTTTAGGAAAACCATGTTAAAAGAAAAAAAAAAAAAAATTAAACAGAAAGGGACAAGATGGGAAGATGGGGGGAAAGGGAAAGGCCTCAGTGCTGAGTTTCCCTGGCAATAGCACCAGGGGACAAGTGTCAGAGGCATATAAACAGCATAACCAGGCCGAAAATAAAGGTCAAAAGAAGCATGAAACTTAACACAACACTGATTAAGATAATGATGAAGCAGGGGACACTAGGAAAAAAGTAAGTGTGGCACACAGAAACATGCACACAGAAATGATCCAAGTGATGGCCCAAGAGACCTTGTATGTGGGAAGAGGTGACACTGGAGAAGAGTGGAAATAGAGGAAAGGCCGAAGTGGAGGATTTGAGAAGTCTGTGCTATCCCCCCAGGCAGGTTGCTATAAGTTGAGCCTGCCAAACAACAACAAGCCCCAGGGCCAAGAAGCCCCTCCCATAATACAGACACTGTCCCAGCCAAGCCATGCTTGAATTTGCAACCAAATTCCTCAAAAGAGTTTCCCTGACACTGGGAGGAGAGCCCGAGTGTGTGTGAATCACAGAGGCCCTGCTGACACCAATGCTGGCTCAGGATCTGGCTCTTTGCCCCCAAGCAACTGGTATAAAAAGCCTCAGAGACGCCAAAAGAGGCAGATTCTGGTCAGACCTCCCTGTCCAACTCCTCCCCCTTGCCAAGGCTAATTCTGCAGAGGAAAAAGCCCAGAAAGGCTGAAGGTCTCAGAACAGAAGTCCAAGAATGTCATACCCTTTGGCATTTCCCTACTCCATCTTCAAACCTTCCAGGATGAGCTCACATTTTTGGAGCCGAGCTCACAGCTTGCAGTTTCCTGGGTCTGGCTGTGTTACTCTTGCCAAGAGGTAGCAAAGAAACTGCAAATTCTTCACCAGCTTCTTCCTCTGTGAGTTCAGGACTCCAAAGCTTGTGCAATATAAAGTGCAGAAGCACAAAAGGTTTTCCACTTTCTCTGTATGACTTTCCAATCGGGAGTAACTGTCATCCCCTAGAAAATGTCCCTGTTCTGCCTTTTCTGGCATATCAGAGTCCTGGTAGAGTTGTCTCTAGGAATTCAGTGGGACAGGGAGATGCCTGGGCTTCCGGAATTGTCCCTCGCATTTGGCCTCCATGGAGGCCACTACATCTCACTCATTTCCTTATGTTGGCACAAGTCAAATTCTCATAGAATGCTGGACAGAAAAGGTTGTTCTTTTTCTTGACAAATACCTTTGGGAAAATAAGATTTTAGTTGAAAATTTTCTTTCATGTAGTCTTTATCATGAAGAAAAGCAAATAAATGTTTTCACAAAAGGCTGACCAAGCGCTACATACATGTTTATCCCCACACATTCTGAATTTCACTTGGTCAGAAGGCTGTTTTCCATCAAATACACTTCAATGCAGAATTTCCAGCATCATATTCATGTGTCTCCACCCTCCTCCATTATTGATATTCACAGTCTTTCGTAAAGAATGATTCAATTAAATCACCGATGTTCCTCACTAGAGGAGCCGGAACAGTTAGAGGAACTCCCCAAAAGCCAGGCCAGGCTTTGTTCAAACATTCACCAAAGATGTGCAGGTTAGAGGGGTTGGACACCACTGTCTCACACTTCCAGAAAAACTGCTATGAAAAAAACCCCTAAAATTACTCCTTTGATCCCTGAAATTAGGGGCTAAAAATTGGGATTTGAAAAATAATAATGGAAAACAAGGTCTTTTAATTTCATTTTTAAGCCATTATGGTTCATGTTTGCTTTTTCTTTTTTTTTTTTTTTTTTTCCCCCTTGGTAATCAGAAGAAAGAGAAATATGATTAAAAATGAAAAAAAAATTCCCCCCAAAACCTGTGAAAGCTGAGATTCTCATGAGTCCAGGAATTAAATGTGTGTCTATGGACTTGAAGGGAAAACACCAAATGCCCTCGGGCACAGGGTAAAAGGAAGGGTTGGCAATTTAATTTTTTGATGTTTTGATGTTTTTACAAAACATACAGAAAGTCGAAGATACCAAAGACACTTGAAAAGGTATTCTTTAAAGGCATTTTGTAGTTTCCCTCCCTCCACATCTGGTAAAAATGATTTGCCACCTGCTCAGGTGTGTGCACAGCCCTGAGATGGGGTGATAAACTAGTGCTGGGGTCACGTGTGCAAAACTGCATTAAAGTTAAAATCCCCTCACTGACAGAGCTGGTTCTTTTCTACTTTTTGCAAGGAAAACCAACCCCATCTCTCCAAACCAACACTGGAACTTTGAGATTTTCTGCACAGATGTTGGATTACTGTTCAGCAGTATGACAACCACTTTTATCAAGATGTTTTTTGCATTTTCCAATAAAAATAATACTCTGCATTTGCAAAAGCTTTGTGAGAAAATATCTGTTTCGCTTCATAATGTGCTTAAACTGATTTCTCTTGTTCAGAAAGAAAATACAGCAACTTTTGCAATTAAACTGGAAGAGAAAAGGAACATGCCAGATCCAAAAACGACCTGGAGTGAAGTCACAGATGCTTTTCCAGCAGCACCTCTTCTGGCAGCCTCAGTCCAGCAAAGGAGAAACTTTCCCTGGTTGCTGCTCTCTGAGGAAGCAACACTTGGCACAGAGAACCCTGCCAGTGCCCATGGTGTGCCAGAGGACTCCGAGCACCCAAGGCAGTGGGCTCACAGGGAACATACCCTGACACCTTTGTGTCCCTGTACATGCAGGACCCAATAATCGCACACACCTTGCAAACATGTGCAGAGCACACAAAACTCCCTAGCCATGGCCGAGGAGCTGTCAGGAGAACACTAGCAAAAGCTGCTTCTTGACAGCGAGTCATTTATATTTTAGCTTCGTTCCATTATCCTAACGAATCCTTCATCAGCAGATGCAATATTAACAGCAGAAAATCAGCTCATTACATCCGGGGGGATTTCATCAAGATGACAATCATATATGCAGCTACCCGAGCCTGGAGAGGACACAGATCCTGTTATTTAGTTATCCTGGTTTCATCTAGGAGGCTTTTTCTTTCTTTTTTTTTTTTTTACCTTTTGTGGGGACAGGGGTTGGTAGTTGAATGGGAGGGTATCCCAAACAACCACCAGACCCCAGAGCTTCAGGATGCTGTTCCACAGACAGATCCACTCAGCTGGGAAATGCTCCAGCCTATCCACAGGAGCAGCAGATAGCTGAAAGGACAAAAACCCTCTCTCAAAATCTGCATCCTCTGTAGGGTCCAAGGGTATTTCTCCGTGAAGCTCTGGCTCAAAGGAGGGGGTTTGCATCCTATACAGCTCCTGCCTTGTGTCCAGTCTGAAGTGGCTGTTCTGGTTCTGCTCCTGGCAGGACTCCCCCCTGCATGCTCCAAAGGGTCTCTCTCTGCAGTGTCCCCACAGTGATAAGATGCATTTAGAGAGTCTGGGATTTTGTGATTAAATTCCCAGGCAAGGAGCAGAAGAATCAGTCTGGATGAGTTAAAGGTGAGGAGAACAGAGAAACAGGGTAAGTTAAAGGATGAATTTGGAAGATTGTGGGGCTACTTGCTCTCCTGACTTACCTAGGGAGCATTAAAAGGCTGAGGCAGCCAGAGCAGGCTGTCAGCCTTTAGGTTCTATACCAAAATATATCTGAAATAATCCACAGATCCTCTTGTGCAACATTAAGGTGAAAACTTTGAGTCTTGGTTCTTCCCCCATATACTCGTGATTTAAAATGAGGGAAACAGGCACACACATATCAGGGATTTTTCTATTTTTCACAGTCCTTCCAGGCACTACAGGCCAAGAATTCCTGCAGCAAAAAGGCTGCTTGGGTACCCTCTGCTCACACCAGAGCAGCCAGATGAGGGGCTGAGGGAGCTCCCTATGCCTGTGTGCTGCACCAGACACACCAGCAGCTCCCCAGGCAACCCGCCATGGGGCATGGAGCCCTCACAGGGCTGCCAAAAAACCAGCAACACTGCAAAGCTTATTCCTCAGTGCCTGTACAGCTGGGGCCTGGCTACTACTGCCCAAAAATTACCTTCCTGCTCTGCCTCCCCAATTAAGGGTCTTCCTCAACAACAACAGCCCAAGAAGTCCTTGGCAGCTCCAGTCTGAAGAGTCACTGCCTGCAGCTTCAGACCTCCTCCCTGCATACGAAGGAGCTTTAGTGCCCACCCTAAGATTCCGTGGAGGAACAAAGATCTCCTGCCGAGTTCTCACTCACATATGGTGGATGCCTTTGGCACCACATGCAACAAAGCTTGGTGATTTCAGACGGAGATCAACCTCGCTTTCAGGACTTCCTCTCCATCAGGGGCTGAAGCTGAAGAGACCAGTATGGAACTCAACACAGATCACTCATGGCAGATCCTGGCTTCTGGACAAGCCTTTCTGCTCTCAGCCTCAACCACCCAACACAGCTAAAGAAAGAAGTTGAGCTCATCTCCTCAGCTCAGAGGGGGCTGGGGTGGGCATTTCACATTTTCCCAGCAGGGCTGGATTTCTGCACAGCAAGGAATATGTTCCTGGGATGTCAACTCCAATCTCTACTGCGCTCTGACATATTTAAGCTCCAGTTTGTCCGACAACATCCCAAAGTGTAAGAAACTGGGGGCAGACTCTCTAATCAGGCTGTAGGACAAAGGCCTGGTCTGACCCTGTCACTTCCACTTACTCTTGCTGTCTGTCTTACTCCCCCCACCCTCTCGGCAGCCTCTCGGCCCACCCTGGGCTGCCCTCCCTTCCCTAACACAGCTGGGCTAATCCTGCTCCTCCCGTGTCCAGCACAAATCCCCCCCAGAGTAAACCAATCCTGGGAATTTTTATTAGATTATCAGCCTGCCAGCTCAGTGCTGGCTGGACTAATCCTAATCAGGACTGATTTCTATTAGCCAGCTTCAGGGAGGAGCTGTGCTGTCCCAGAACCCCAGGCCCACACTGGGGCAGCCTGAGGCCTTTTAGCCCATTCTATACAAATTTTCCTTTTAGAAAGGAACAAATTTAGCCCAGGATCATCAGGAAATGCAAAGTTTGCGTGTGGGCTGTGTGTGCAGCCAAGGGGCAAACTGTCCCCACCTCATCACTGAGTTGCAAGAGAAGCCAATGGAGTCCAGGCTCCACAGCCCCTCCGGCCCAGCTCCTGGTTGGTGTGGCCAGTTAGTGCCACATGGAAACATGCATTGTGGCAGGAGACATGAGCCTGCTAGGTTGCAGGTTGAGATGATGGGCTCATTTCAGACAAGAGGACAAGCAGCCACAGCTTGAGTGACCAGGACAGAGTTCGCAGTGCTGGCTGAGTCAGTGAGGTCTCCATGCCCCATTACCCATGCCCAAAGCAATCTACTCTCACCTCCTTCCCCATTCTATTAAAGCAAACTGTCACTCAGGTATTTCCCTCCTAACCCCATCCCCAGCCCTGGAACTGACTGAAAATGTTTGCTCTTTACCGAGGCTGATGAAAGTTTTGCTGCCATCTTAACAGGATTTGAGACAAGCCATTTGGGCAGGAGTTCACGAGAAGCGTGTTGAGAGGAGCAGGCTGCGTCCCTGCCTCTGTCCCTTTGTCCCATGCACCCGCTCTGTGCTAAAAGCACAACTATTCCCAGCAGCCCCCAGGGGACTCCACCGCACTTGTGAGCTCAGCCAGCTGCGATGCAGCCACTCCGCGGCCACATAGAGACATCACACAGGGAGCACTCAGGAATAAGCCTCTCTTCCCAAAAGTGACCGTGGATCTTTGAAACCTTCCAGAGAAGAGGGCTCATTTAGACCCAGTTGCTGTTAAGCCTTTTTAAACTTGTCTACTCACCCTCACAATCACGCCATCTTTACACTGCCTGCTGGAGGAGGAATTGCCTGTGGGACTGACAGCTGCATTTCCCAGGGATCATGGATGGTTCTCTCTGACATGGTGCTCAAGTGAAGAGGTTGTCTTCCCTGCTAGAGGGACAGCATTGCACCAGACGGCTTCAAAAAAGCCGAAAGGTGTCCTAGGCTGAGGCCAAGAGAAAATGTGGTTTAAATCCTTCCAAGAAGCCCCCAAAATGGGAGCTGAGAGGCAGAGCCTTGCCTGGAGCTTAGGGGACTGCTCTTATGCAGCCAGCTTTGCAGAGGGAAAGCAACCACGCAACCCCAACAAGGGAAACATCTTCCAAAGAAGCAGGTCCATAGTCAGTGCCTCCAGACAACCCATGCTGCATCAGCTCAGAACCTTGTTCTGTGCTCACACAAATCAGTGTAAATCATGAGTAACTGTCCAGAATATCAGCTGTAACTCAGCACAGATCAAGCCCTTTTTCTCCTTTCTGGCCAGGCTTAGAGCACTAGTCGTACTCTGGTAGGTGGCAAGGTTTCCTAAGAGAGTTAACCAGATCCGCCTGGAATCAGAGGCTGCAGCAGGCTTCCTGATGTCAGAGAAAGAAATGGGGGACTTGGCCCAAACCCCCCAGAAACCACATCAAAAAGAGATGTGGGCGAGAGCCAAGAACAGATGATCCAACTGTGAAAGGGCTTTGTATGTGTATGTGTTTGTCTGTGTGCGTGCGTGCAAGCAGAGGAGAAAGGAAAAATCAAACGAAAGAGAGAAAGGAAAGAGGAGGAGTAAGAATGAACATAAAGATGGGAAGAAAAGGTGTGGAGGCACGAGATCAAGAAGGGACCCAAGCTGTCACAATGTGTGTGGCCTGCATGCAGGCACGCGATGAACAACAAAACATGGCAATGATATATAATAGATGTCATGTGTTAATGATAAACGCAGATCAGGAGAAATACTATGTCTGTCTTGAGCACCTCCCAACCCAGATCTCAGACAGCTGCACAAGCATGGGGCCAGGTTTGTTTCAGTAAGGCAGCACAACCCCTTCAACCTTGACAGGAGCCATGGCAATGGGCATCCTTTGGAAAACCCTGCTCACTCCTTGCTCTGCTGCAAACCCACGTGCTGCTCTGCTCATGTACATGGAGTGATTCCACAGAGGCAAAGAGAAGGCAGCAGATTTCCTTGGGGGAGTTGGTGTAAGAGCTGTGGCTGGGGACCAAGAGACGACTCCCACTTCTGTGATTTAACTACCAAATAGATGTTTAGACTATCTGGAAGGAAAGCAGTGATAGCATTACACAGTGCAGGCAAGATGGGGTCATGATCCCAGGTTTCTCACTCAGCACTGCCTTCCCCAAACCCATCAACGGTGCATTGAGGGAAGATTTCTGTGACTTGGCTTTGCCCTCACTGCAGGAGGTCCCCATGATACAGGGGTCTGCAATAGATGAATGAGATCATGTATCTCTGCTGCAGGAGAGCAGCCTATCACCCAAACCAGCTCACAACCAGGTCTACTCTCCCTCTGAGGAACTCCCATCAGTAGGAGAACACGGGTGGGCACTGACAAACATCCTCTCACAGCCCAGTGGGACACTGGGAGGACTGCAAAGATCCAAGGGTGGATATGCCCCTCAAATGTCAGCCTCTCCTCTTGCAGCTGGATTAGTAATGCAGGCTGGGACAAAACCTGATCTGGGGGTATTCGCCATTCCAGCTGTGAGCTCCCTGGCAGTTCCATGGTGCAGAAGGACTACTTTGCATAATTCACCTCCATATCGTGCCTAAAGATGAGACACTTCTCCTTTCTCACCTTATTGCTGTGCCTCCCACTCACATAACCTGGCAGGGAAACTCCAGGTAAGGCAGACAAGGCTCAGGAAACAGCCAAACTCAAACCTCTTGTTGAAATCCATAGTTTGAGGGATGGAGAAAAAATAGTGAGGCCTTTTTATCCAAAGGCTTGTACTATAGCCCAGATGTTGTCCAAAAATGCTTGAGTACCATGGGTCGAGGTGAAAGAGAAGATAACCCACCCAGCAAACTGGGGACAAAAGAAGAAAAAGGATAATGCAAGAGATACAACCAGGTGAACAGTGGGGACACCAGAAGAAAAAATGGAATAAACCCAAGCTGCTTCTGTGCTTCACAGGAGCTCTGATCTTGAGCAAGGACACTAACATGCACCTGGCCTCACCATCCAGAGCAGCTGTGGTCGGGTATGGAATGTGTCCAGCTCCATGTTCCCTGAAAGCCGTGCCACGCCCAAATGCAATAAAGCAAAGTTTAGACTTTCCTCTCCCCACTGCCTGCCTCTTTTCTTTTCTTTTCTTTTCTTTTCTTTTCTTTTCTTTTCTTTTCTTTTCTTTTCTTTTCTTTTCTTTTCTTTTCTTTTCTTTTCTTTTCTTTTCTTTTCTTTTCTTTTCTTTTCTTTTCTTTTCTTTTCTTTCTTTTCCAATTTATCAGCAGATTGTGAGGAGCCGAGTGGTGCTCGCCTCACCCTGCTAAATAAAGCTTTGGTATTTCTGATAAAGCCATCAAATTCCTTATCACACTGACACAAAGAGCATTTAAAGAGACACACACACTCTCCAGCACACTCCACTTCCCAGTCCCTGGTGCCTCAGGGTAACCTTTCTGAGCTAAAATGAAAGGCAGAGTGTGTGGAGGGAGGTAGGTGTTTGGAGCCATGCGTTTCCCAGGTCTCAAGCCCATGTTGTGAGGGGACCTGACCTGTTTAACCTTTAAAGAGGGAGGCTGGGTTCTGTCAGGCTGTCCTGAATACTGGGACAGATTCAATAGCTCTGTTTAAATAATGCAGCCTGAGATGTGGCATCAATAGAAATGCCCTGCAACAACAAGAATATCGATAGCCGGAAAATCCTATGAGGAGTACAGCAAACCCAAGTGTCTGTAGGTGCTTTAGAAGAGGAAGAGAACCAGCAATCTTTGGCTATCATGAGGACACAGCTGGGGCTGCCACTGCCACTTGGATGTGCTTTTCCTCATGATGGCCTTGACACAGTATGAAGGGATATGCCTGTGCCACAGCCTGGACTTTGGCAGTGTTACCCCTGCTACACCAGCCTGAAACGTGCCCCCATCCCCCAAGTGATGTGACAGCAGTGCAGGCAGCCGTTGGGAACCCCTGTTTCCCTCCCGGCAAACACAGCTCAGGGACATTCTCTTTCCTCTGCCACAGCACAGGCTGTTGTTTAACCTTCAAATTTATTATTTTTAATTATTTTGATTTATAAAAGCATGCAGCAGTTAAAACCACATTAAATAAACTCAGCGTTACGGTGCTTAACAAACACACATAACTTTGGACTTCTGAGGACTCCATAAAATAATCATCCGCCTGGAAGTTGCTGCAGCTGCCCGCCCGCGCCTGCCCCAGCGCGCTCTCGCCTGACCAGGCTCCCTACCACCACACACCCACGGCCATGCATCTCCTCGCTGCTCCAGCCCAGCCAGCGCTGGCTGCGCCGGCCAAACAGGATCTGCGCTGGCATGGCTCCACCGCCGCACGCAATCCCACTCTGTGCCCAGCCTTGGCCTCCTGGCAGCCCTCCTCACTGCTCTCACCCCACTCTGCTTCCCCCTCCATAGTCTCCATGCATCTCGTCTTTCCAGCTTGGCTTTCTGCCCTTCTCCAAAATGCTATTTCATCCTCTGACTTTCCCTTCCCCAAAGGTGTTTCATTCCATCTTACACACTGCTGAGATTTCAAAAGAAGAGCTCATAATGTTTTGATACCATGAAAATCAAACAGCATTAGGTGCCGCCTGCCTTAGCAGGTCTTTTTCTTAGCTTCAAATCCAGCTCTGAACACCAGTTCCTCTCCTGAGCACACAAACAAGCCTGGAAGAGATGAAGAAGAAACAAGAAGAGGAAGGAGAAAAAAAAATTAATAAGGAAGTGAGAACACCTGTCTGGTAAACTCCACCCAGGATCCTATTGGGAAAGGCTGTTTTAGGACCTAATCCAGCATTAATGAGATCTCTGCTTACAATGCCTCTGCATAAAACCTCTTCCATCAGCTGAATGGTGGAGATGTGGGCTCTGTCTCACAGCCCCTCTCCCCACTCACTTGTGGATCACAGAGATGTGAAGAGCACACAGTATGCTCCTCCCATCCATCCCCAGGTTTCAGAGGCAGTAAAACATGCCAATGCTTTTAAATCCCAATCACTGGCTGCTTCTCAGAATGGCAGAGCTATCCCAAGAAACTCAGTGGGTGGGCCTGAGACAGAAAGTCAAGGGAAGAGATTCCTGCTCCTCTGTTTCACTGGGATCTGCAGTGAAACATCAGTGATTTATACAGGAAGTAAGTGAAGAGCAATTAAAATTGATTTGGAATCATTTCCTGATGGTGTCTGGATATGATTGCTGGTGCCGTCCAACTGCTAAAGGACAGCAGGTGCTGAAGAGATAATCTGTAGTTCCTGTCCGCTAAGCTGAATGTGCTACAAACCACCAAACCCTCTTCTACTACAAACTCCTGCTTGGAGAGATGCAGTTCTCCCCAAACCAATCCTGTCCTCAGAGATGAGCTTCCGATCCCTTGGTGGCCATGTTCTGACACTGAACTTTTTGGTGCTATGGTACAGCACGAGCCTGAGAGATACCTGCCTTCCATGAGAAACGCAAGGGAAAATTTTCCGTGTGCAGTTCAACTGCTAACGCACATCCTACACTTCCCTTCTTTTCTCTACATCCTAATACATATATAGTACAGTGACATTTCACATCTCTACAGCAACTTATGCCTAAGCCCATGCTACCTCACGGATGATATTCCTGAGTGCCTATCCTTCCTCATAAAGAAGAGCAGAATAAAATTCATAAACAAATCCTCTTGTTAAAAGTCACAAGTGAGTATCTCAAATCCCTGCTTCAAGTAGAATTTTACACTCCCAACAGAAGCTCGGTGAACCTCTCCAGGAAATTCACCAGCAGACATGAAAGACTTTTGGGGGCTGCAGCGATGGTAGAGATCTACAAATGGGGAAACTTAAGTCATTAAAGATTAACATATCCTGTCCTTAGCAGAGCCAACGAGGAGCTCATTCCCATACACCTCCTGCTCCCACCACCAACTCATCCTGCCTTGCACTGGAGCAATGAGGACAGCAACCCTCTGCTAAATTTGGGCTCAGAAAAAGAACTTTTAGGCTGGATAGTGTTAGGATTTTGTTGTTTTTCTCTCTGTATTGAGCTACCGGGGAAGATGGAGAGGACTGGATGTGGGGCAGAGAGGGAGGACACTGTGCTGACCTCCTTGCCTGCAGCTGTATTTTGTTCCCCTGGGAAGGCTCCTGAGTGCGCTGCGAATGTTGGGTACTGAGACAAAGGACCCAGACAAGCTAAATATAAAGGCTGCAAGACTGAAGAGGGTTTTTGGGTTGTTGCTCATGGGGAGGGGTAGAGGTAAAGGAAGGGGCTGGGTCACAAATTGCCTGCAATCACAGTAGCCTGTCAATAAATTTTGCATCCACTTTACTTTCTGAGAGGGATTCATTCCCTAATATGGGGCTGGCAGCTTTCTGGGTTATTTCGAGTGTGTGTGATAAAGCTTCCTGGATACTGATGGCTTCCTAGGACCAGAATTCTGAAAAAAACCCAGCAACATGCCTTGATGTGTGGGGTAAAGAGAGGAATCATGGCTAATTACAGGCCTTTCTGCAAAATGAGGCAGCATAGGGGTGTGAAACAAAATCCCTTCATCTAGAACAGAGCTCTCTGGAGCCAGGAGCTGAATCTTCCTACTAAAGAGTTCCCTGAAGATTTTATCATGTGCCAAAACCTTTCCTGCAGAGATTCCAAGTGCAGAGGAAAGGTAACCTTGCACCCTCCTTTACAGCTGCTCCATTATGCCTGACCCCTTGTGCACCAGGTGATTTCTGAGGATGAGACAGCCTGAGGCACTTGGGCTAAAATATCAGAGGCAGGCAAAGGGAAATCAAGGCTGAGAGAGGTGATTTCATCTCTTGATGACTTGTTTAAGGTTAAATGGGTCATGGCAAAGCCAAGAAAAGAAGCTGTGTCCCCAGACCAGCACACACATGCTCTGGGTTGCACTGTCTTCCCCACCTTCTGGCAGTGATTTCAGAAGCCCAGAGAGACCTGCTCCTTGCACTTTGATAAGGGAAATTATCTCTCATCTATTCCCAGCTGATTTCCTTAAACCTACCCTAGCAGCCCCCACACTCCATTACTGACAACTCTGGAGTACTTGCCTAACCAGAGCCTCTGCTTTGTCCTTACTCTCAGCTTCAAGACCAAATTGTGTTTGGCACATGAGGAAACTCCCCCAGGAAAACATGGCCTCAGAGGGATCTGCTCATGCCAGGCTGTACCAAGGTGAGCACCATGCTGTTCCCAAAAGGCAGATGTGCTTTCTGAACCAAATTCCCTGTTTTCTGATGCACAGAAATGGAAACTCCTGAAAACTGACCCCAGAAGATGTCCTCAGGGGTCCTTCTGACTCGGATGAGCTCTTAAAAGTAGAATAAAGCACAGCATGACATAGGTGATGTGCCATGACTGCAAACGCGCCCGACTCTCTCTACCTTTTCCCTGACCCCGTCCCAGGAAGCATTCCTGTGGGGAGCTAGAGCTGTGCCACACAAACCACTGCTCAGGAATGTCAGGGAGCCCTCCATGGGCTCCTCTCCAAGCATCCTGGGGCCAGAGGACACTTTCTGCTGTGCCTTGTTGAGAGTTCCAGCTCCTGTCATCCTCAGCACTGGGCAGAGAATACCGAGATTGTGTTCCTCTGCAATGCTCAGCTGAGACTCCTGAGGGCAGCTGTGAAAATAAAGGGATTGGGAACCTGCAAAACCAAGGCTACTGCCACACCTGCTGTTTTGGAGCAACTTGTCTTTAGGGACACCTCAGTGAAATGAGCTTGGTGAGACCTTGGTGCACATCATCAGACTGGCTGGAAGTGATAGGGCTGGACTCAAGGGAGGGAGTCTTCTATGTGACCAGGTGGACAAGGGCACTGCCCAATGCCCTGGAAACTTGCAAAGGAGAAGCCAGTCCTTCAATCCATGCCTGCATCAGTTTCAAGCAAATACACTTTACCTGGAATTTGCAACAGGCAAGTAGTGTTCTCAGAGTCCCACAGCAGCACAGCTAACAAGCAGCAACTTGCTGATCTGCCATAACATGATCATTTACATTCATGTGAATGTACCCTTGGAACTATTGCAGTGTTAACCTCAGTGTCGTAGCCAAAATCCATCTCAAGCCACTCCATGCTGCCTACAGAAATTCCCCAGTCAGTTTCCAAAGCAGACGGTCAAGTTCCTTACATCCTGCCCTGGGCTGCTGCCAAAAGTACCAAAGGGTAGTATAGGGGTAGAAATCCAGGAGTTAAACAGGGGACTCTCCTATCAATCACATACACTGGTCAATAGGAGAGTCTACTGACTTGAACTGGGGAAAATTTTATCCCTGCCTCGAATCAGAAGAGACCATAGAAAGAGAGGAGAAGGTCACAGCTGTGGAACAAACACATCCCAGCCCTCTGGCACCTCCGTCTCCTAAGCTGGGAGTAACGGAAGCAGGACCTGAGTATAAGAATATCCCTCCTTTGTGACCATGGTGTTCCCCCAGGCACACGGTCACTCTCCCATTGCCACTACTTGCTTCAGGCACACAGGTCAGCCACTGCACACAGATCCTGCAGCCCTGCCGTCTGAAATGCCTGATACTGGCACAGCCTGAGAGGAAGCAGCCATCAGGATGGCCAAGGTACTATCAGGAAAAGGAGATGACAAGGAGGGCTCTCTAACAACCCAGCTCCATGGCTGGACAGAGTAGAAGGGGAAGATGTTTTGGAAGTGCATTTGCGGCTACCTAGCCTCTCCATGGCCTCAAGAACAAAGCTATGGAGAGAGGGGTGCAGTACTCTACAAGCTGCTCTGAGAACCAGCATTTATTTACTTTTATTATTATTACTCTTTTTGCTTTGGGCACCAGCTAGTTCTGGGCCACAAGGGGTTAACCAGAAAAGCTGCTTTCTCTGCCTTCACTCTACCTCAATTTCCACTGCTCCCATCACCTTCCTCCCCCACCCCCTGATCTTATGAAAAAACCCCATCAAAATAACTATTTTATGTCTCCAAATATGCAGATCATTTTCTTTAATGAAAGATGCTTGACGTCTCCGATCCAATTAATATGCAAATGCAGGCGAGGATTTATTTGTGACATTCTGTCTGGGTGAGAGAAAACAAAAAAGGCCTGTTAACCAAAACACTAATTGCTGTGACTGATTGTCACATATCATCATTTTCATAGGATCTCCTCCATCCCTGGCTTGCAGGGAGCTGTGAACCAGGACTCAGAAACTAGCAGACACCAAGGAGAAACAGGGCAACCAGCTACCTGCCTGGCACGCTCGGATGAGCCGAGGCCTCCTTCCCGCTGTATGTCAAGCCCCTCCAGCTTGCATCCCTCCCCAGCCCAACCAGCAGAGATACTTGGAAGCAGATTTTCATGACCCCTCTTGGGCTTTCTGGGCAAGATATTCTGTTATCCTCCAAAAGCCTTAGGAGTTACCAGTGTTGGTCTTCTCTTGTTCTCTTTGCACTATTACAAGTGGTGCTTAGGAAGCATCACACTACCTCAAAGTTTCAAGATGTACTGAAGATATAGGATGTACTGAACTGGGATCTTGTCAGTACCGCCCAGCTCGGCACTCCTGGATCACATTCCCCACTTCCGTAACTCATTCAAACTCAGCAGTTCAGCCAGGAAGTGCTTTTGGTCCAAAGACACTGAACCAAACACCATCAGACTGGGAAAGAGCACACCCAAACTTTCCCATGTGCCCTTGGATATTGAACTGGACAAATGACCTATCTCAGTCTCAGCCAAATGAAGTGAATGACTGTTTAGAGCATCTCTTTGTCCACTCGAGCATAAGGCACAGAGGACAGTGAGAGGGAGAGGGTGGAAGAGGGCACAGCAAGTCACCAAGGCTGTATCTACACGGCAGTTCTCTTGAGTACCCCTGGTAAGCAGCTCTGGCAGCAAAACCTTCCAGAGAAGCTGAATGGAGCCCTGGCAACCAGCCTCTACCAGAGTCTGTGCTGTTCACACTGTGGCCAGCTGGTTTAAAGGCACTGCTGAGTACACCCGTGTGAGCTGTGAGACCTTAAACTTGGTCAAAGCCCATGGCAGAGGCTGCCAAGCTGTGCTGCTCACCTGACACTGTATAGGTTGTGCTGTCCCTGGGGGAAAACATGCACCTCCCTCTGCCCTGCACCCTTTGGTGAGCAGAAGACCCAAAGATTACCCTATTTTAGGCTCTACGATGCTTAAGGACACAAGAGAGGATATATCCCAAAGGCAGAAGGATTAAAAGCAGAGGTTCCCACCTGCTGATGTTTGATACTTGCCCTGGATTATCACCTGATGAAAAGGTGACTCCTGTGGATGGCTCCTCTTCACTCCCTCAGCTCCCCACCTGCTTTCAATGCAACTGAGAAGACACAGATTTGCAAAACTGCCCAGCACTAGGGTCAATTCTGCTGGCATTGAAGTGTTGAGTCAAACTTCTAGGACTTCAAGGAGATCAGGTTTAGGCAAACACAAAGCACATACAAATCCTACCAAGAGTATTTTCCTGCCATTACCTCCCACGTAAGCAATTGCTGGAATTGCCACAGGGAGATTCTGTGATTATGTACAGAAAGGGCATCAATCAGGCCAACTCTCTATTCAGCTGCCTCTCATCCACTGGAAAACGTCTGGGAACGTTTGATCTAGAAGTTAAGAGCACAGGATTGAGAGGTAGGTGCTCAAGCACCACTCCCTGCTCTGCCAAAGGCTCATGAACACCTGAAAATTATTCATGTAACTTTTCCTGTGACTTGATTTCCCCTTTGCTTGAAAAGGGCAATTAATGCTCCTTCACTTTGCATAAAGTCTGAACTTTTGCTGATCATTAGAAGAGGATTAAGGGCACTAGACCTGAATTAAATGCCATCATGGCTGTCAGGGTGTTTGCTCAGGTTCCACTATAACACTTTCCAACACAAGATCCTTAAATTTTCTCTAAGCCTTCATCAACTCAGCACATCAGCCTACACAGCCATGAGCAGGGGATGGGAGAACGCTGAAAGGGCTGGGTAGTAACAGAAGCACACCTCAGCCCCGTAATCCAGACTAACTGCCAAACTCCCAAGAAAAAAGAAGCAAAAGTTCTCACCACCACCTGTAGCTGAGTGAGCAGTGAGTAGAAGCATTTTATTTAACTTTCAGGGTGTTAGGATAGGTCAGCACTAAGAAGAGAGCAGATTCCTGACACCATTAAAACTGAAGTGAAATCCATGTCATAATGAAGTCACCAGTTGTGGCATCTAGTTCAACAGAGACATGCTTTGCATGGCTAACGTAGGTTGTACCTTTAATGTGAATCTGAGACGCTCTCCAGGGCTTCGCTTGACCAGCGAATACATACCAAAATAAATTTTAACCTTTTTTACACAAGACTTCATAAGGGTTAGCAGAAAACTGTTCTACACAAATCCTTTTCTTTCCTCCTTGCAAGGAGAAGACACAGGAGATGAACTCTGCAGAGATTAGAGAAATAATTTCTGTTTTACAGCATACATTCTTTGACATCTGGTTTAAAACCAACCCAGATCAAAAGGGACTGTAAGTTACTACTCTGATGGCTGCCCAGTGGTCTGTACAAAACACGGAGTCCCACACCACGTCTGTATCCGCATCCACCCCCTTTAAACAGGTCAGAGCAGCTGTGTAAGGCGTGTGAAGTATAATCTCAGAGAAAATACAAATCTGTGATGGTACTGATAAAAATTTCCCAGCACAGGCAAGAATATGAAATGGACAGAGCCAGGTATTCAAGCCTGAAGCAGGAAAACCTACAGATGCAGATGAAGTGTAACATGCTTCCTGCATGTCCAGATTCCTTGTTGGAGCAGAACTGGGGACATCACCCTCAAAAGTGCTTTTCTCCCTAAGTGCAATTCAATGACACATTTCCTGATAAAGCCAGCTTCCAGAGGATCTGGCTCACAGACAGTCAAGACAACAAAGTCAGCTCTGGGCTGTGCACCCTTGCAATGCAGGGACGCACAAAAAACAACTCGTCAGCACGCTCAGCCTTTCAGCCGTTCTGGATTGCTCCCAAATGGGATGTCTGCTGCACCCCACCACCCAGCTCTGGGATAAGGCAGCACTCAACTGGAAGAGGAAAGGGCCCCTGAAGAGATGCCTGAGGGGTTTGGTGGGCTGGGAACCCGGAAACTGTCTGGGATGTGGGTGGAGAGATCAGTGCAAAATAGCAGAGCTGTGACACATACACATTCATCAAAGTCCAGGGAGAGAAAAAAAGTAATTTTTTTTCCCTGCACACATGGGGGAACTGAGGCACTGAGACCACCTGGGGACTCACTCCAGGAGCCACACCAGGCTCAGCCCCTCAGTACAGCAGAGTTTGAAACCCAACACACCCTTCCTATCAACTTTACTACAAGAGTGTTATTTCAGCTACTCAGGCAGGGAACTGAGGCACAAATTGGGTAAGAGATTTGTTTTAGATCAACACAAAACTTAGCATAGTAGAGACCTGAGACCAATCTTAGATCTCCTGAGCCCCAAGATAACGCCTCAACACCTTCTGTTCATCAGAAAAGATTCCCATTTCTGTGATTCTACTAGTTCATTATTCCACTCCATGCACTTAAGGAAGATCTCAGCACCGGTGTCTCTAATCACTAAAAGGAATGATTAGACTAGTTTTAGACCTGTTCTGAAAGCTGTCAATTATCTGATCCTGTTATGGGTAGGAGGCTCATGGAAATGTTGGATAAATCCCACAGGGATTCTCCAGCCAGAGATCCACAATGTGGACAGGGTTCCTGTGATCTTGCTTGCAGATGGAAGAAGAATATGTGAAGGGAACCAAGTCCCTTTTCAGCAAGAGGAATACTTGCTGAATACAAGAGGAATACAGGAAGAGGGACAGAGTGGCACAAATGCCCTTGGCCAGTAAATATAGAAGAAGAACAGGAAAGCCTGTCACAGCAGTTGTCCCCAGGTCCCCACCTCTGTTTTAGCTCCTTTGGGCCTCCCTTTCCACAGCATCTAAATGCCTTGACAACTTCAGCAAACCCACTCTCACAAGGCATGGTGCTCTTCCCAGCAGAGGAAAGTGAGGGACAGAGAGGTAATGCCCTTGGCTTCAGAGCCCAGGGAGCGTTTGTGCATCGGCCACTCAAGCTCATGACAGGTGTGATCACAGACAAAAAAGAAATTATCAGGACCAGGGGGTTCCCCCTTGTGCCGTGGAAGGGGTCAATCAGTCTGAATATTTCCAAAAGGCATCATTCTGTGATCACTGACACTCCTCATCCAGAACCAGAAGATTCCTGAAGCTCACCTCTATGGCCCTCATTGCCCCTGCTACCAGCAAAGGTGGTGGGAAGGGCAGCATTGCAGTGGGGGCAAGAGACACTGGGGCAGAGACACTGGAGAAGAGACAAGCAAGGGCTGGTAAAAACACCCTCCCATCCCCAATCCCAGTACTTTGAAGATCCGTGTGTTTTGAATTTAATTTTGATTTTCTCGACTTCAGCAGATTAAAGTTGAAATAACCTACAAATTACTTAATGTGTTGTAAATCTTCTGAAATTAAGGCCTAATGGGTAACACATGTCGGCAGACAGGAGCCACAGAGGGGAAGCTGGGTTTCTCACCAGCTCAAGGAATGCTGTGAGGATCTGAGCCAAAGGAGAGGGGGCTGGGGCAAGAGATGTGGAGTGGCAGCCCTTCCCCACTAGCCTCCCAGTGCCCACCTTACCTTCGGGTCGGAGCTAAGAAGTCACCCCTCATCCACGCTATCCATACTCTCTTGGCAAGACGGACAACCAGCAGAGGGGCTGTGCTGGGAGGCTGCTGAAGGAACTGGGTGGCAGGACACCTTTGGGCCAGCAAGGGGCACACACGCCATAGAAACCCACTTAAACACCTCATTTCCCACCTGCCCCCACTGCTCAGCCCTTCTGTGTCCCCTATCCTGCTCACAGAGCCCCGTTGCCAAACACAATGCCCCTTCACACCAACACATGCCTGCAGGGACCTTGGGAACAGCTCCACTACCTTCCGCCTGGGTTGCCTTGGCATGCGGGTCATGCAGAGGCAAGAACTGTCCCTCTTCCTTAGGGCCTGTCCGCTCCATGCACCTGTCTCACCGGTCCCTGCACCGGGCAGCCTCAGCTCCTCTCCCACACAAGCCGCCAGCTCTCCCGCTGCTCCTGCCTGCTTGGGTTCCCCCTCCCCTCCCTCCTCTTCAGCAGATTTCTCTCAAGTGCGCTGCCATATGGTTCCAGTTAAGCCCCATATTTTTTCTTGTCGATTGAAAAGACACACTTTCCTCTGTGCCAGACAGTTTACAGATTGCTCCGTTGGCTCAATTTCTTATTGGATTTCTCAAAAAAACTGACATTTTAAATTAATTTACAGCCACAACAAAAAGAGTTCAGAATTTTAATGGTGTTGTAAGTAATTTTTAGGTAATCCGCTCCAGATTTTGATATTAACCTTTGAATCGAAGTTCAGGCAGCTACTATGTTACAGCACTTTAGCTGGCCTGGGTTTTGGGGAGGGGGCGGCGGTTTGCAGGGGGGGAGATAATTTACTGCATGGCAGCATGTGAACCTAGTGCATGGGAAAGCACATGGCAGCCTGTGCACGGCAGAGGCAGCCCGGGCGCATGTCAGAGTGGTGTGTATGCTGGTGACATGTGAGTGCAGATGTGCACAGGCATGTGCCTTCCCAGAATGCGTGCCAAGGACGGTAAGCGCGTGTGGGAGCTGCTGGAGGACAGGGAGCAGCTGGGCCCATGGGCAAGCCACGGGCACACACCTCCGCATGGGCGTCAGCACGCGCAGGCAGGTGCGTGGGGAGCCCGACCTGCAGCTCAGTGCTGCGCAGCCGGGAGAATCTGCTCGGAGGAGGGCAGACGAAGGGAAGCGGGAGTGGAGGCGGGTTGGAGGCAGGTGCTGGCACCTCAGAACCAGCACAGATGAGCGCAGCAGCATGTGCAGGTGTGCCCACAGCCAAGGGCCACCCCAGCAGCCAGGGCCTCCCACACCCCTGCGTATGTACACATCGCCCAGGTGTAGGTCACAGACCTGGCTCTGCCACCTCCTCATCCCTCGTCTGCCAGGGCCACATCCAGCACAGCACCCCACAAAGGTGAGGAGCAGGGCCAGCTACCGCCATTCCCTGGCCTTGAACCTCTTCTCAGGGCAAGATGTAAGTGTGGTTCTCTCCTTCCCTTCTCAGTGTCAGCCCCATGAGGTGTTCTCTCACTCAGGCCACCCTCAAAATTTAAAGCCCAAAGGTAAGGGATATCTGCCAAGTCAGCATGAAAGGGGCAGCAGCTTGAGCAGCTCTGCGTGGAATATGTCTCTGAAGGAAAGCAACTCACTTGGGACTAGAAACAACACCAGAAAAAAGCCACAGATACTGAAAATGCCCAGGGGAGGTGAGAGAGAAGAAGAGAAAAAAGCGGAAGGAATGAGAAAGGACAACTAAGAGTGACAGGAATGAAAGAGGGAAATTAGGTGGCAACCAACAGCAACAAAAGAAAGAAAAAGCAAATGAGAGAGCAGATGACTGAGGGAACAAATTGAGGAAGAAGGGAAGGAAATTAACAAATAATTAAGAACAAATAAATGAGAGAACTGAGACAGAGTGACGAAGATGCAAAGCAACAAAGTGAAGGAGCCGGCATCCCTCTTCCCTGCCCCAACCAACAGTTAGAATGCTTGTAACAGGAGCGCCAACAATCAAGATTTGCACAGAGCCTAGCAGCTCCTCACTTGCCTTCGTGAGCCCCCTCAGACTGCAGTTTCCACAGCAGCCAAGGGATCCGGCCACCTGTGGAGCAACACACCCTGGCACCTTCTCCAGCTGCGGGATGGGGCACATCTACCCTCAGCATCTCCACAGCCAGAATGTGCCAGCGTTAGCAAAACGCCTGGCATGCCCCTGGCCTGCTGCCACAGACCCTCACATTCCATTTCCCTTTATCATTTGCTCTGCCTGGAAATCCCTTCTCACTTTCCAGCTGCATATGAGTAGCAAAGCTCCTGTGCAACCCTGAGCTGTGTTACCACCATGCAATTGCCAAACCAACTGAGACAAAAGGGGAAGGGGGGGCCTGAGTACAGGGCTGCAGTCCTCGCCAACATTTTACTAAGCTCTGGCACAGAGCAGACGGTGGCTGGATATGGTGCCAGCTTACTACAAGAGCACATTTTTAACATTCCTCTCCTCCAGGAGTCACTCAAGGCAGCCAAGGAGCCTCAAGTAGAGAGATGTGACGACAACAATGGCAGCTTCAGGTCTGCTCTCTTAGAAACCCTACCAGGGGACAGCAGTGACAGCAAGTACTGTCTTCTGGGGCATAGGCCATGGCTATCTGCACAGGTGAGAGCAGTCCAGCCAAGACTGGCTGCCTGCGCTGCCCAGTTATAAGCTCTGGGCTAAGTCTAGGACAGTGGCTCACAAGACTTGTGAAGTGTTCAGGACATACAAGAAAAACCAACAAAGTCATAAAAGCAGAGTCGTAACAGCCCAAGAGCACTGAGGTTCTCCAAAGGCCAGAAGAGATGGGATGGAAGAAGCAGAGGAGATGCTCCCTTTGCTTGCTCCCAGTGGCATCTGGACCCTGCATCATGGTGGGGGGTCCATCCTGCTTCCCTAACCATATGCTGCCATCAAGGTGGGACTTACAGCTCCCTCGCTAAGCACTGCTGTCTCTTTCCAGCTCTGCCACCTCCTTTGTTCATGCGAGAACCTGTGGGATTCACGCACCCTCCTGCAAACCCAGGAGTTTCAAGAAGTGCCAAGTCAGTTCCTGGTCCTGCATCCTGCAAGACACAACAGTGGTTGATACTGCTGACCAGACCTGGCATGGGGCCACTTGCAAGGACAGTGTGCCATGTTCTGCTCCACCTGGCCCAGTGCCACGGGCGGAGAGACTCAGATGCCCTGTGACAACATGCCCTGCATGGGGGGGATTCAGATGCCCCCTGGAATTGTGCCAAACTGGGGGGAGCTTTGGATGCCCCCCTCTGGCATGATGCCAGGTGCCAAGGGATTCTCCCTATGGCACTTTGCCAGCAGGAACAGGGACCCTGGAGCCTGGGTCCAAGCCCAGGGGAGTTCTGGGATGGAGGACTGGACGTCTTCTGTTCCTGTGCCAGCTCTGCACAGTGAAGGCGTCTGCATTTCACTAACACAGGAAGCAGGCTGATGAGTCTTGGTGACAGGGATCCCTGAGAGCTCCCTGCTCAGGGCTCCTCTGGAGCAGGGCCGCCCTGCCACTCAGAGCACCCCTTGGCAAGCTGCCTCACCAGTGATTGACTGGGGAAAGTTGCTATGACGACTCTGGTTTGAAAAAAACCCTCAGTAGTCGCCAACTATTTGTGTTGTTGTTTTACAACTGTGGCCAGTGTCACATGAGCAGGAGCCAGCTGGGGGCCTGGGGACACAAAAGCAAATGGCTTTTTAATGGAGTGTCCTGCCAGCACTTGAAGACTCAATAAAGAGGAACTGGCGAGACCCCTTCATGCGGAAGGCCCTGTGCACAAGGCTAGGGCCTCTTTGTAGAGCCGCAGCCAGAGGGGGAAAGTTTGGAGAAATCAGAAGAAAAGCCTCCTCTGCAGCTCTGGGCTCATAGCACTGTGTCCCTGGGGATGGATCTGTCCCCAGCTGGCCTGGATGTTTCAATGGCACTCCGGGCACTTGTCTCACCCAGAGCTGCTGCTGCCCAGTAGAGCAGGATGGCATCTAGCATCTGGGGAGGATGCAGGAAGGTGTGGGAGGAGACACAAAGAATTTTCCTCTTTGGAAGACAACTCAAAGACCTGGAAGGGAAAAAAATGGAGGAGAAGTAAGAGGTGCATATCCTCACAACTCCCAGGAGCTGTCCCTGCTGACAGCCAGACTCTGACTGGGGCTGTGCCAAATCCAGAAGATATATGAACCTCCAAAGCCAGCAGGTTTGAACTCAGAAGCAGATGCCCCTCTCAATGGGAAGAGCCTAGGAGCAGTTTCAGGGGGCAAGCTGGCAGCATGAAGAACCAGCAGCAAAGACCAAAGACACGTCCAGAAGCACAGGGCACTTGGGGGCATGGAAAGTCCTGAATTTAAAAGTAAGGGGAAGGACAAGCCAGGGGCATGGGGGCTGAAAGAATACTCTTCCCACTCCCATGCAATTCTCTCTCTCTTCGACTCCAGGGCCTTTTCTTACAGAATCTATAATTATATTAGAGTTCCTGTGTAAGCCACTGAGCTTTATTAATTAATCCTGCTTGGTCTCACCCCAGCCAGAGCCTTGGCCTCTTGCAGAGATGTGGAATTTTCCAGGAAAACTTGAAAATCGTCATCAAGGAAAAGAAAATGTTTACACTCTGCCTTTTAAGTATAAGACATAGAAAGGGCTCATTTCTCTGATTCAGCGGTAAGGTGGGAAGAGGCAGTGAACACACAGTACAGATTTGGGGTGTCCCTGATGAGAGCTGTCCAGAATTAGCATGGCATTTTCCCAGAGAACACCCTGAACACGGAAATTTTGTTAGGGGATTCCTAACTGCAGACTTTGATATGGATAAAGAGAGGCTTAAAAACACACCTAGCTTTTAAAACACTCTGAGCTCTCAATTAAGCTTTCTCAGTCCAGACTTCAACCCTTGGAGCCAGCAGGACAGAGGCAAAGGGGGCCCCATTAGCTTTTGGATAATCTGAAACAAGTTGATTCCTCAAATGACATGAGAGCAGACATCAAACAAGGCAGAAGTCACCAGGCAGAGATGGAAGCAGCCGAAATGCAACCTCTCTAAAGGGGTTTTGCATAGGGATATGATATCTGTTTGAATTCCTGGAGAACTCCATGGATTATAAAATAAAAAATGTTATTTAATGTCATGGCATATAATGGGGAACTAATGCCATCAGACTGACTCACCTTTCCTAACTCTCATCAGACCACAACAGAGACGAGGATACAGTACGGCCTGCAGCCTGTGCATACCCTCTCACTCCTTTCCCAAGCATTTATACTTGGAGAAGGTACCTGCCTGCCAAGAAGCTGGTCTTGGAGTACAGGCACACACACCCATCACCCTGGTATAAGCTACAGCTGCAAAACAAGAGGCCAGAATCTTATTACAAGGATCACACAGAAAAGTTTGGCTTCAAGAGACAATTTTATTTTTTTCTGCAGTGGCCAGGATGAATAAAAAGCTCATCTGATGAAAGCATTTTACTTCAGAGCTCAGGGAATCACCCTCCTTCCTTCTTCACACTGGAAACTCCCTGTGCACCAAAGATTTAGCATCTCACCATGCTCTGCTCATGGAAGGGCTGTGCATATCCCTGTGCTTGTCACTGAATCCTTCAGAAATACATTCAAAGACGCCCACCTACACTTCTGCACATACAGCAGTGGCACTTGAGCATTATACCTGCATACAGACACATTTTCCTATCTGCTTATGACTCCTATCAATCATGCTGAGGAAACTTAAGAAACAGCACCAAAGCAGCAAAACACAAACTCTCAAATGGAGATATCCCTCCTTAGCACACTCTACCCACCCACAGTGGCTGGAATCCTGAGTGTCTCTAGTTCTGTCCCAGCTTAATCTCTTGCCTTAAATTAGGTAAACTCACTCCATCCAGGAACCACTAGTTTCTACTTCCATCCTGAAAAAATAAAGGTGAGTCAGTGATCAACAAAATAAATTAAAACACAGAAAAAGGCAGTAATTGGTGAGCACCTGCAAGGAATGGGAAAAATATCCCCCTCAAAAAAAAAAAAAAAAATCCTCTAGAAAAACAAAATGCACCAACATCTTTTTATTTTGTTTTTTTTCGGTAATTATACTAAAGATGAAAAACTCATAATAAACATCTCCCAGTCCCCACCTGCTAACAGTAATTATAATAGACTCAACAATAAATGGTAAAGCAGAGCAGTGCTGCATCTCGGGAATTCTCTAGGGTATGTGGATTAGCTCGGAAAGCCTGAATGATTAAAATACACTAATTAAAATTTTGTGTTCCTTGGTAACTCGTCTGCCTGGGCCCCTGGTGTTGGCAAAATGGGAATTAACGTGACAAAAGCAACACAGAGGGTTTTTGTTTTAAATAAAGAAGCGGGGGGGAGATCTATATAAACAAGTTCTCTCTGCACACACACACACAAAAATTCAGAGGGACACAAACTTAGGGAAAGACTGAGGGGTGTTGCTGGTGTTTAGGATGAAAGCAGGGGTGAAAGCCTTCCCTCACTGCCCAGTTTGTCCCCAAACCATCAATGAGGAAAGCCTGGGAGAGAGGAAGGGATAAGACAGAAAGCACTGGCTTAAGACAAATAGGGTCATGCGTGACCAGGAGCCTGGCTCTTTTAAAACAATTAGAAAAATAAACACATGGAGAGGTGGAGAGGCTCACACAGGGAAACCCCAGCACAGGACACTCTTCCGCTCCACCTCCCTCACACACATTCCTCCATGGTCTTGTCTGCCCTGCTCTTTACCAAAGAAAACAAGACTTTGGGATAACACACGAGAGCTTCTACCCCACTGCAGATACACAAAAGAACTTGAACACTTTTGGGTTGCCCTTAGCAACCTAATTGCATCAGTACATTGCACACAGGAGCCAAAGTAACTGAATTTTGATGAAAAGACGGCGGTAATTTACGGCATCACGAAATTAGTTGTCATAGCGACGGGTTAATTACATCTCAAATTAACAATGCAAGTGTGGTGAAATTAAATATAAATCATATTTTCTGCATAAATTATAGGGGTTGATTAGACCGGGGCTCAGGGAGAGGGAAAGGTTGAGCCGCCATGGGCCTACGCAGCTTTCTGAGCCGACAAGAGAGTCTCCTGGAAACACCGTGAGGAAGACAGAGTAGGGGGGGGAATAAGAAAGTGTCAAAGAAAAAACCAAAAATGCACTGCCTTGATGCTCATCTTCTGTGGGGTTTTCTTTGGCTTTTTAATTGTCATCTGAACTCTCCCTTAGTTTCCCCTCGTGGCTTCTGGAGGAAGTGGGGAGAGGAGCCAGGCCCATTCACTGCGAGGAGCTGCAGCGGCTTGGAGCTTGGGGAAACCGAGTAGCGTGTGGGCTGCCTGTTGCCTGCCCTCAAAACCTCCCTGCCCTCTCCACGGGACAAATGAGGGGCTGGCTCTCACCAGCACTGCTTGGGATCTTTGTGCCCAGCAAGAAGCCTTGAGGCCAGCCCACCCCCCCTGGTGCAGGTCACCGCATGTCATCTTACACCTCTGGAGTCACACTGCAGCTGCTCGGGCTCTTAACACATCCCTAACCCCTATTTTCTTGCCTGGTTCACAGCAACAACATGAAATGCGGTCTGCCAAACTGAGGAAATCCATTCCTGGCAGAGTTTCTGCCTGGAGGAGTGGCACAGCCTGACCTGGCACTGGACAGACAGAGGAAGGCAATCTTTGGTGCGTTCTCAGCTGCAGTTTCTGTTTGGAGCACATCCTGAAAAGCAGGTCAAAGTGCTGAAATCAGGGGCTAAAGGGAGTAAGAGAAAGCATGTGATACTCTAAGAAATAACAGCAGGTAAAGGAGAGCTCTAGTGCCCAGCTGCAGTTCAGACATCCCAAAGCAGCAGAACAAAGGCCCTCGTGCCCAGACACCAGTCCCATGCCCTGCCAGTACTGGACTGCACTGCAGGTGGGAGGGAACAGCTCTGCTTCGGGGCAGCAGGACGGGTATGGCAAAGACTGCAAGAAAGCTGGGAGTCAGTCACCAGCTGCACCACCATAGATCTGTGTGGTTGCTCTATTAAACTCTTGGTGACCCTTGGCGAGTGTGGAACATTGCCACTCACAGTGAGACCCAGCTAACAACAAACAGCAGCTACAGAAAGAGTGGCTAAAACTACCTGCTCTGCCCAAGCCCCGGGAGGCCCAGCAGCCCTGGGAGCTGGGTGCCTGCAGGAGCTCCAGCCAGTCCTCCCACAGATGGTCTCCTCTTGGCTTCCAGGGACTCACAGGCAATAGTCCCAATCCACTGCAGGGAGCATACAACAATCTTGCTGCCTGGCTGCCAACAAGCCCTGCCCTAAGCAGGGGATGATGTTCAAGAGCTTGGCACTACTCTTGGGCCCTGGCTTCTGCTTTCAGGCTGGGTGATAAGGAACACCGGGCACCTTTGTACAGGGCTCCAGTGCTGTGCCCAGCCAGCCCCTGGCAGCTGCAGCACAACACAGGGGAGGAGAGGGGATGTGGTAAGTGCCCACTCCAGGAAAGAGGGGACATAATTGTCAGGAAAGAACACAAGGGAGTCAAACCCTCCAAGCATAGTCCTTTGCTTTCCCCTTCTGTGAGCAGAGTGAGGAAAAGCTTAACAGAAAGTTTGCAAAAGGCAAACAAAATACACTTGCAGCACAGGCAGGTGAGGATTAACACCGGGAGGAGCCAGGTGAGCTGCTCTCCCAGCTCCATGAGCCAACAAGGCCTCCCACAGCCCTGCAGGACTTGCTGCAGTCCCCAACACAAAGGGAGACTCCCGCGTTTAACTCCTCAGACATCTACTGTCCCTGAAGAAAATGCATCCAGGAACATTTCTCACTGTGCCACTCTTGCAGAATCCAGTGACAAAGCTCACACAGGCTACTCTCAGCCCAAAACCTCACACTGCAGGTTTGTCTGTTCACCCCAGTCCCACTAACTTTGCCTGTAACAACCCTCCTGGAGCCACCACCAGAGAAGCAACTGGAGGTATAAGGCTTTTGGGTGGCTTCCCTAAAATAGCAGTTCCCTTCCACTTTAAAAACATTTTTCACTTAGCCAGCATCTGCCCTGACTTCTTTGCGCTTACACAGGCTATGTGCTCATGGTGCAACACCACTCTGCCACCTCCCAAGTACCCTCTAGGTTTCCAGATCCTCACCTGCACTGCCACACTGCCTTGCCTTCTGCCCGCAAGAGCTCGCAAGCAGCCCTCAGACAAAATACTGAGATCCCCACAAAATCCTGCCACATTTCATCCAGGCCTGTATGAGGAATTTCTCATGTAGGGCAATTTGGGGTTTGGTGTTTTTTTTTTTCTAGAGGGGAAGGAGGGAGAGCATATGAAAGAAAGGAAGGGAAAAGCCTAAAAGTAAAAAACCCCTCTGGTTCTTGCAGCCGGCGTGATCGATGGTGGTGGATTTGCATGTACATTTCATTAATTTTTCAGCGTGCATTTTATTTATCTATGCGCCATACATCTGCTGAAGTTTATATACTTGATAATATATAAATATAGACACACAGCAATCAATACGACATCCGCTTCACAGAAGCTTCCATTAGGCACACACCACCCCCCTCCCTGCTCTTTCCCTTCCTCATTTCCACAACCTGCTGCCTGGGCACCTTGTGCTGTTCAATCGGTTTCCGATTTTCATTAGCGGTGGAGCACCAGCTCCCCCGGCCCCCAGCTCTCCCTGTGCCAATCCCATTCACATCCACGCAGGCAGGGAACTGCACCCATGGCCAGCAGGCACCTGCTCTGTCAAGGAGAGCCTCTCTTGCTCACCTTCCCCTTACTCCTGAGCCTCAAGTGCTGGGATGCTGGGGCTACCTCGAGCCTAAGGGACACCTCAGAGTGCTCGCAGTCATCCCTGTCTTTCCAGGTGCTGGAAATGGAGATGGGAGCAGCAGTGAGGACAGCACAGAACCTCGCCTGGGTCACAGACACTCCCAGGTACTTTCACACTGACATCTCATTCCCTTCCCCAGCTAAGCCAAAGCCAAGGCCTGAATGTCAACGCTGGGCACCAGGACGGACCAAATACCCTCGATCCTTTGGCTGTCCATTTCCCCCACTCCAGTTTAACCCCAGCATCCCACTGTCTTCACTGTGTTGCATGTGATACATGTGTGTATGTGGGTGGGAGAGAGGGCGAGCACATCCAGACAACTCCCAGGAGGGAAGTTCTCCAAGGAGGAGAGCTCTGCCCCCAGAGCCCTCTGAGCCAAACAGGGCGCCCTGGCATACTGCTGCCCAGCCGAATTACCTCCTGCGACACAGCCTAGAAGCTTATTAAGTGGCTTTGTAGCCAGGATCAAACCACAGCTGCTAAGAACAGCCTGGGTCAGTGTAAACTGTGGCCTGAATTCCCACTTTTATCTCAGTGGACTGTCTTATTTCTCCTGAAAGGTTGAGAGTTTGATGTGAACATCCAATCTGTCCCCATTGTATCTCTGTCTTGGGAAAAGCTCTTCTACACTCAATTTCTGCCCTGTCACACACCTTGGTCCCATCACTCCTCATGGAACGTTTCTTGTCCTCCTTTCCATCCCAGTTTTCAACTCCATAGGAAGAAGTGCTTCTCATTATTGATTTATCTGTCTTCATTACAGTCTTTATCTCAAACTGGCTGGCCCATCTATAGGACAGCTTACAAACATTTGCAGTCTGGAACAAAACACTTGGGAGCCACTCAAACTACTTTTTCTAATAGCCAGGCAGCACATCAGGTAAGACAAAAACTGCAGTGTGGAAGTGCTTTGCATCACAAGGAAACACAACTGGAAAATTTATTTTAAAAGAGTAATTGTTCCTATTATTATTATAACTGACTACAAGCAATTCAGTAAAAAGCCTGAGGAAGTTTATAAAAGCCTTCTGCCTGATTTAGGCTGGGAAAAGAGATCTTTCCACAGAAAAGAATGTATGGGAAGGTGTGTGAAAGCAGAGCAAAGAAATTAAAGCCCAAGTGACAAATTTCCAGGGAACAATTCTGAACCATGAGTGCATCTTTCCTGTGTGACTAAGGGGCCACACTCTCCCAAACAGCAGCCTGGCACACTTCTCTCCTCAAGCAGGAGGTCACTGGTCCATGTTAAGATACAAGTGGAGGGTTTGGCAGCAGACCCTGTCCTGTGCAGGGGCTGCAGCTGCCTCACCACAGCCTGTCCTTGGCGCCTGGAGATGGCCACAGGCACCCAAACCTCAGCTTCTCCACCATGAACCGCTTGCTTGTGTTCTAACAGCCGTACTTCCCGGCTGCATCCCACCCTGCATGGCAAACACCATTCAGCTACTGGTCAAGAGGAGGTTTGCAAAGGGGAGAGAGACTGAAAATAAATAAAAGGAGGCCTGTGCCTTTAAAAGAATTTTCATTTATAGGCTCTTCTCCTCTTCCACCATTTCAGTGATCTATATGCAAATATGCTAATGAATGCAAATTAAGACACCACTTTTAGTCCCAATTTAATAGAAAGCATTAAAATACCTTTTTTTTTTTTTCCCAAAAACTCCATATGCATGAAGGAAGGCTTTTCAAAATTTATTTTATTTATTTTTTAAATTTTTTAACTTTTTGTTTAAGTCACATCCAGCAGCAAATACACCATCGAAGTGCTGGAGACAAGGAGGGGAAATCTGACTGGCATTTCCAGGTGCCAATTACTACAATCTTGTTCTTCTGGGGAGACTGTGAATTAATTTCTTCTGTTTTCTTAAAAGAAGGTATTAAAACTGATGGTTCAGCTACACTGTTCTCACTCTGAGTCTCTCCCCCACCTCAGTATAAGCCCAGTGTGGAAGGAAGCCCATCACATCCATAAAGATGTTATACTGTGTGTGTTAGGTTACGCTCACTTTCTGGAAGGGCAGGTGTGGAAAAAACCACACATCATCCTGGGAGCAATGCACACGCATGCTGGCTCTGTGGGAGGGAGGCATCCTGACTGAGAGCTGTAACTAAAGCCTGGTACTTAGAGGGGCTGCCATAGCGCTAAAAACTGACACAATTGCCACAAGATCTCCCAGCCTCCCATTCCCAGAGAAGTCTCCATCCCAACATCAGCCTTCCTAGCATATTCAAAGTCTGCTTAGCTTAGTTCAGTGAACAAAACCCGCCAAAACCCAACACACGCAATGCTAGATTATGTTAGCAATGCTGAAACTCTACAAGAAAATAAACTGTGACTCATATTTTTTAAAGTATTTTAAATACAAATCTTTCCACTCAAGCAAAATCACAGTTTTTACCAAAACTTTTTGTGATGAAAAATGTTAATGAAGGAACAGCCAAACTTTTCACAAATCCAAAGTAATTCTGTATAGTTGTTCATGTACAGAAGGAAACACAATTTTCCTTTGAGTATTTAATTTGGTTGTTTTCTAAATGAAAACTTTCTGCTTTTACCACCTTGTCACCTACCACTGCCATTTCATTTTATTTTAAAATCTAATACTCAAAATTGTGTAAAATCTGAACGGTTGTCTCCATTTAACTCAAAGCTACTTCGCACATATTTATACATACATTTTAACTGAGAAGCAGGAAATTACTCTTCACCCAGCTGTACCTGCTGCACAGCCCCTTGCCCCAGCCTTGCACCCCCAGTACCACAAGGCCTTAGCAGAGAACAAAAGCAGACTCCACTCTCCTGACTGGGGTTTATCTGTGGTAATTTTACCTCCTCCACAAGGCAATGGGCCAGACTCCTCTTGCAGCAACACTTGAGTAAATCAAGATCAAAGCCTCCCCCCAGGAAAATGGTACTGTTACTTAGGGATTTACACATCTTGGGCACAGATGAGAATCCCATCCCTGCAGAGAGAGCCTACACTACATCTCCTTGCTGAACGCCCTTCAAAATGCCTAGAGCATGGCACATCCAAGTGAAAACTGTGTTAACAATGATCAATAGGCAGAACAGGCAACTTGCTGAATGACAACACTTCTTCCTGGATGAGAGCAGGGAAAATCATTCTATCCACTTCAGCAGACGCTGTGCCAGCTGAATGCCTGTGCTACCGACAGGGACCCTGCTGCCGGCTCCGCTCCCGTGCCAAGGCGGCCGCTCACCTGGTTGCACAAGTAGAAGGATTTCTGTATCTAACCTGGGTACAGCAAGAAGATGACCAGGGACTCACTGGCTCCAGGAGCCAGGGCGAAGCAGCTGACAATCTGCCTCGCACGGGGCCAGACACAGCAATGCCGGACGCACCTTGTGCTGGGAGTGCCAATACTCGGTGCATCTCCAGCTCTCTGCCCACCTTTGGTGTTCGCCCAGGGCTCTGGCTGCCCTTGGCAAGGGGCTTTTTGACTGGGGTCTGCCCCAGAGCCATCACCCAGCCCCTGTGGCACAGCCTGGGTGGCTGGATGTGGCTGCCCAGGGACAGTAATCACCCTCCTGATTGAGTTTGCTGCATTTCTCCTCTCCACAAAGTGCACTGCAGGTAACATAAAAGCACAGAGTGCATAAATAGGCTCCTCTGACATGATTGGGCACATCTCTCAATGTTTATGGCAGAGAACAGATATTTAGATATTTACAGGGAATACCTTTTGTCGGTGCCAAACCCTATGTTTTACTGTCAGAAAAAACAAACACAAGGACCGAAACTTGCCTTCAAATGGAAATCTGCACAGGAGAAAGTGATTTCCCCATCAAACCAGTTTCATTAGATCTAAATATCTAATTATTTGTACCAAGTGTTGGGTTACCAAATATTTTACATGCAACTTTTAGATCATGTGTAGGAGTCTTTTTAGAAAAAGACTTACGTATCTACATATATATGATGAACCTGATTTGAATGCCATCTGAAAAATTTTTCCTTTTTCTGATTTTTCCTGTTTTTTTAAAGAAGGATTTAAAAAAAAAAAAAAAAAAATTGCTCTCAGTTAGTAGGAATTTCCCTGGCCTTGAACACCTCCCACTCCAGTAATGTTACTAATGAGACATTTGCACCTCTGAATATTCCAGCAGGCTATTTTCCTTGATCACTTTTCTAACATCTTTTCAGTGTTGTTCTTGTAATTTTGTAAATGCACAGTCATGAAAAACGTTCCAAACACAGTCAAGACTAACCAAAGCCCATCCCTCCAAAGACAAGAATTAATGAAATTAGTGAACATCATAAACACTGCCTACAAAACTCATATGTAATACAAAGAGTGTGTATCCTAAAACACATAAAATCCTTATGACTCAAGCCCAAACTCCTCCACTAGCCTTACATAAGGAAAAACATACACAAATCTACATACATTCTATCTACACACTATAGAGGTAGTGCCCACACAACAAACACTAAGCCAGAATAAAAGCACGGCACAAACAGCTTAATAAACACACACATCTCGTTCATACACACAGTACCTACCCAAACCACAAAAAAAGAGCCTAAATATAAACTCCTCCCCAACAATACACAAACATCCCCCAAAAACACACCATGCACAGCCAACGCCTGCCAAGTACACACAAATACACACAGCAACTACCTGCTTCAAAACATACAACTCATCAGAGGAGGCCACTAACTACAGAAAAAAAGGAGCGCAATGCGTATATTTAAAGGTTCAACACCTTGTGTCAGCTTTTCCCTTCTAAGGAGCAGGGAAAATGAGACAGACGGACAGAGGAGAAGGAGAGAGTGGGCAGGAGACGATAGGGAGGAGGAAAATGGAGGCTGCCTTGTGGGGAAGGATATGGATCAGGCTGTCATCTGGAGACTCATCTTCATCCAGAATTAATGCCCTTAAGTTCCTTGGTTTTACTCTAAATGGTTTTAAAGAGACAGCAAGAGCTGTGTCCTGGCTGCAAGGCACATGGGTACCCCAGCTGGCTCAATCACTTGGGAACAGAAAAGGCAGCAGGTCCAGCATTTTGGGTCTAAGCTGGAGAACCAGAGCACACACTGGAGAACCAAAGCTGGAAGGTGGGATGTTATTTTTAAGACTTCTACATGTTCTAAAAAGTTTAACCCATAACCTCAAAGTGCTCAACAGGGAGAAGGATGAGAGAGAGGGACGTGTTGACTTACACCACTGCCAGCAGCCCTGTCCTAGAGCTGTGGGAGAGGGATCAGCACTGGGATCCCTGCTCTGACCCACGGGAAGGCACTGGCTGTGCGGAGCAGCTGGAGTGAGCTGCAGAACACTGCGGGGAGGGCTGGCACAGCAGGTCCCCATCCTGCTCAGCTCTGCCATGAAGCAGGGATCAGACAGGAAGTCTCTGAGGCACTTCAGCGAGCAGGAAGAGAGGAAGAGGTTGTGGGGAGAGCAAAATCTGTCACCACTTCGGAGGGGCATGCTGTGGCAGCCCAAGTCTGGCAGAAAGGCTGATGGCACTATGGGCTATTGTTGGGAGTTGCCTTGGGAATGATTCCTGGGGCCAGCCAGAGGAGGCCTCACACCGACACAGGGAAAAAGCAACCTTCACATTCCCCTGTGCCTCTAAAATCACACACTGTCCTCAGGACAGAGCTCTGGAGGAATGGTATGAGCTGCACACTGATCCCCCTTACCACCTCCCTCAAGGGAATCAATATATTCTTACCTCCAACTCCCATATCCCGGGGGGGATGCTATGGTTGGGGCGGGGGAGGAAGAACTGAGAGCAAACAACAGCAACAGGAACAGAGTTGAGCCATTTCAATTATTCATATGCCAGATGGATTCTTTTCCTGCCCTTTTTTTTTTCTCTTTTGCTACCAAAAAAAAAAAAAAAAAAAAAAAAAAAAAGGGGAGGGGGGGGGAGAGCACTGATGTTTGGGGAGTGATGGGAGGAAAACATATTTTCCCCAAAACAAAGTGCAGAAAAGAGAGGGGAAAGCCCCAGCATACCCATGTCTGTGTGAGGAGACCACAGGGAGTGCAAATTTCCACTCATGGGGGAGCTCACAAATGAATGATCTTTTATTTTATATGCACAGAGCAAAAGAGAAGGAGAAAGTCCACCAAAAAAGTATGAGAGAGTGAGGGATGGTGACACAGAGAAAAAAGGACGAGGAATGAGAGAGAGACAGCAGAGAGAGGGAGGGGGGCAGGCAGAAGAGGGCTTTGACCTTCTATGAAGGATATAAAAAATCCAGCAGCCTCAGGGGACACCCAACTATCTAGCATATTGCTGTTAAAATGTCTGCAAAATTTAATACACTTGGCATGCCATCTAATCAGTCCTTGGAAACCACAGTTTCTCTCCCTCCTGCACTCCAACTGTCTCAGACCTCCAGCATTTGGGCATGAGGTTGGGTATTTTCTACAGATGACAGAAAGTTTGGTGTATGCATACAGGGTAGGTTGGAGGCTTTAATTTGCGTTTCATTCGCTCTCTCTTTTTTTTTTTTTTTTTTTTAACCAAACATTTTCCCTTTTAAACAAAGTTTATACAGATCCCTGCATGCTGCTGGATGTGCAGGGTGAAAGTGCCTGGTGTAGCAGGCACACAACTCTGTGTGTGTGTGCACAGACAAGATGCATGGGAGAGGATGGATGGAGGGATGGATGGACAGGAAGCACAGGGGCACAGACACTCATGACCAGATGCCAAGAGGAGCATGCATGGGAGAGGATGGACGGATGGACAGATGGGAAGCAATGGCACACACCCCCACAGCCTGGCCGGTGCCAAAGGGAGCACGCACGGCAGCGCCAGCACAGCTGCCAGCACTGCCACGTGTGTGCAGGTGCTGCAGGTGCGCTCCCCCAGCAAGCCAAAGCTCGTGCATGCCTGCCTGGCGTGGGCACACTCACCACAGGGAATGGGCTGGGGGAGCGAGGGAGGGTGAAACCAGCCTGAGGACGGGGAGGCACTTTGGTGCTGACACTCCTTATTGAAAGGGACAGCTGCCTACACCACCACACAACAGTAAAGGAAACGGCTCTCGGGGAAAACAACAACAACAAAAAAGCACCAATCCTCAAAACAACAAATATATCCAATACTTGCTATCCTGGCAGGGGCTAAGGGGGTTACAGGACCCCAAAACAGCTGGGCAAAGAGTTTCCAAGCTGAGTGGGAGAAGGCTGCCTTTTCACTGCATGGCAGGGGGTGATGGAGGAGCTGGTGCAGAGCAAGGTACATGAATGTGCTTTTAGCTGTGCCAAGACGGTCAGCAAAGAGCTCATGGTAAGAAAGATCTGGCCCTCCAGGACAGGAGGCCAATGCCTCCAGCTGAGTGTGCAGGTTTATGACCTTGGTCATCCAAAGTGGAATCCCTGGCAGGTGAGGACAGGCACCAGCTCTAAGAGCAGAGCATGGGCTCTCAGATAACATAGAGGTACTGCTAAGTCCCACTGCAGGTGAGTTCTGGGCCAGGTGATTCTGGCATGCGGGCAGCCTCCCACCTGGACAGCCCTATGGACCACAAAGGGAACCCAGGAGCCTATGGCCCTTCTCAGTGTGAGGAAAGGGATAGATGGGCTGGGTAAAGGGCTTAGGTGCCAGGCAAGGAGGGAACTGAACCCACAGAAACCCTGAGACACCAGAGCAGAACAGGCACAGCTGCTTACAGACAAGCTGGTCTTGCAGTTCAGGTTCTTCCCAGCCCACTGGGACTATGTCATGGGAAAAACCTCTGAACAGAGGGAAGCCTCTGCAACTTGGAACAAGCAGAGTTCCTGGCCCACTGAAGATGGGGCAAAAAGACTCCCAGCTCCTCCTTTTTTTCGCAGAACAAGGGGTTTGGTAAGAATGAAGGTGAAGAAAGCACAGAGGCAGGGGACAGCATTGGGAAGAATTATCAGTGATGGAAGAGAAGATGGCACTGAGCCATGGATGGGATAGGAAAGGGCACGGATTCACAGGGCTATGGAGAAATTTTAAACCAAGACATAGGCCCCAGCTCAATCAACACTTTGTTCAGTAAAAAAGTTAATTGCTGAGGAACCAAATAAAAGAAACCCCACAGGCTGAAAACTGCTCAGAGTCTTTAATTAGCCAAAAAAATGAAAGTGGTTACAGGAAAATGAGAGTGTAAGAGGGGATCCCAAGGGAGTACTTATGCTACTCCCTCTGCTCTCCGTCATCACCAAACAGCCTAATGTAGGGCCATGGTAGCAGCCTCTTTGATATCAGATTTGGGAAAAGCATTTGGGGTTGGTTTCTTTTGACTGTCCAGAAGAAGAGTCCCAGCCAGTCAAACTCAGATTTGAATCACACATCTAGTAAGCCCAGGGATTCCAGAGCCTTCTGTTCAGCCCTGCGCCAGTGCCAGCCAGAAAGGCAGGGAATACCCTCCCCTATTTGCATTGGGACAGCTGGTTCTCTGGCCCCCTTAGGGCCAAGTAAAATCAACTACCCCTAGTGCACAACTCAAAAAAAAACCCACCAAAAAAACAAAAACCCAAAACACGAACAAACAAACAAACAAAAAACCACCAAAAAACAGCCCCCCCCAAAAAAACACACCAACAAAAAAAACAACAAAAAACCCCCAAACCAAACCAACAAAAAGACAAAAAAACCCCCAAACAAACAAACAAAACAAACAAAAACAAAACCACAAAAAAACCCACCAGCTACAGGTTGGAAGTAAAGGATTATCCATAAAAAAATTACCCATTTCTTCTAAATTCCACCAAAAATTTCACATTTCTTCCTAATCCCTACACAGGCTGGCAACTGCCTGAACAGTCACAGGGAATTCCAAGTGCCCAGGAACTTGCCAGCCATTTCTTCTACTGGTTTAAGAAGAAAGCAAAGTGAAGATGAGAGGAGTGACTGAGTGGTTTAGCTCTTCTGCTATCCCCACACACAGTTCATACCTTGCCCCTTAATTCCTGCCCAAGGCAACTGGACTGGGCTTGGGTGTCTCACCCACACAATTCTCCTCACACTCCCTTCCGCAAAAGGCTCACAGTCCCTGGAGTGAAAGCTATCCATTCCATACAGATAACACACAGACTCACTCTATGCCCACGTGGAACAAAAGGACACAATCTGGAATCAGGGAGCAAGAGCCAACAGTGTCAGTACCTAACCTGTGAATGGCACTGGTTTGTGTGACCACCCCTAGGCACTGGTTATGGATCCTACAGTCAGCCAAGCTAAGAGCCTTCCCAGAATAATGACTGTATGCATGAAAATAAATAAAAAGAAAAGAAAGACTCTCAAGAACAGCACACATGAGAAAATAACACCTCATGGAGGAAGCATCCAGCCCATCCTGATTTCCAGGCTGATTCCACCCTGCTCCAGTCTACCCCCTCTCCTGGGGCCTATCTAGCTGGGAAATCACAGACAATCAGAGAGGCTGTTCCAAACAATTTCCTTCAGGGAACCTGCAACTTCCTCCTGGGACTGTCCTCCTGCTGGCTTATTATTGCCTCACAGAAAAAAGTGAGGGCCACAATCTTTCCTAGAACTGGCTGCACCTCTGCTCTTCTCTCTGAGGCAGCACTGAGGGTCACAAATCTGACACACAGGGTTTGGACAGAGGTAGTCAGGTGGAGGAGGGCTTGAGGAATGAGACTGGTAACAGTAGGAACCAGGGTAAACACAGGCGTTATGCAAAGAGAGAGAAGGAGGGAGGTACTCCAGGAGGCTGTAAATTCATATTTGTAATTACTTCCTCATGTTTTTCAGCACTCCTCAGTCAAGTTTGATTAAAATTCCTTCCAAGGGAAGACACTCCATAGAGAGAGCTGCAATGAACAGGCAGCTTGTGGAGTTTCCAGAATTGCTGGGGTGGGCACTAACAGCAGTAGTTTGGGAGCTAGGTACGGATCAGTTTCCCCCTCAGCATGGCTCCATGCCCTGTGGGAAGCCACCACGTGGACACAGAGTACCAGTTCAGGTCTGCTTGTTCTCATACTATCAGTGTATGAAATAGGACATGGCTCCCTCAGCCCACAGACCTGATGTGGGACAGCTTCCACAACAACCTTCCAAAGTGGCACAGAGTGTCCTCCCAGGAGCATGTAACAATTTCCTATGAAACAGATGCCTCAGCAGATGGGGGAAGCTTATGCTTCCTTCCACCCAAGAGTCCCTTATAGAGGGGCTGTTCTCTGTAGTGAAAAGCAGGGCTCAAGACATCACATCCTTGTTTGGTTATTCAGGGAAGGGAAAGCCCAAGATCTGGCAGGTGACAGTAATTCATGTGTAACAGATTCCAAAAGATTGAAAAGGAATCACAGTAATAGAAAAGGACTAAGGGAGAGGCCACTTTTGTTATCTTCAGTCCTAAACAGCCTTGACACCAACCTAACTGGCACCAGCTGTCACTGGGCAGGGGTGGTCTTCCCAGTGGACAGGACAGTTTAATAAATTTTCCTGAGATATTCCTAGGAATGGCTTCAGAGTGAAAAGCTCAAAAGCTCAGAAACCCTCCCCTTACCAACTCATGGTTACTAATTGTGCAGGGCATTTCTGTCTGATCCATTCCCCTTTCTGCTGGCTGTAGGAATCTCTATTGCCCACAGCTAAGCAGATTCCAGGTTCCTGTGTTGTCCATCCACAGTCTAGATGTGCATCCAGTGCTATGGCCAACTCCCACACCATTTCTCCCTCTCTTTGAGTCCTTCCAAGCCCCTAGAAGAAAGGGTTTGAGTACAATTCTCCCTCCAATTCTCCCTCCTGACCCTGCTCTCCCAAGTTCTCAGCAGGAAGGGATGCCCCAGGATCAGGGCTGGGACCACAGAAGGTAAGCAGCACCAGGCACCTTTTATTTATCCTCGATGCTGTGGCAAGAGTGAGATGAAGAGATGCTGCTGGATATCAGCCTCTGAGTTCCCTTTATGGCTCTGGGAAAATTATCTTGATGCCTGGTTTCTTCCCCTTCTCTTCCCTGCCCCTCCCCACTCTGAATATCCGAGTATCTTAGTGCTCATGTCAGTTAAGGAACAGACCCTGCGACAATCAGCTCAGTGGGAACAGGCAGGTTCTGATGAGCTTCCTCTCTTACATTCCTCTGCCAGGGCACACACTTCACAGTTCAGCTAACCAGGAGACATGTGACCCATGATACTGCCCATGCTGTCATGCAAACAAATGATAAAACACCCTATCTCATGTTCTGGTTCTGGTTGCTCTCCATCATACGGAAGACACAGGTCATGGAGCTGACTCCAACCAGCTCTGCAATCTTTTTATGCTCCCCTCCAACCTGTGCCTGGCTTGTGTCAGAAGGACCTCAGGAGGAGAGGAGGAAGCAGAAAGATGTCAGCTGCACCTCAAATCCTACATTCAGGACTACCACTGTCCTTAGAATAGAAGTGGAGAAAATTATGTTTGAGGCCAACTCAGACACGATCAGGCTGGGGGAAAGGGCTCGATCTCCACAAAAAGCCCTCGCATGAAGTAAGCTGAGAGGTCAGTGTATCAGTCCAAAGCAGGAAGACCACAAAGTAACCATCTAAAACCTGCAAACACTGCAGCCTAAGCCAGTAAGGTATATTCCGGCAGAACACCACAGATGACTAACTCAAGAGCTGCCCAGTCTTTGGAAGCCGCATCAAGGCATGCCTACGCAGGCAGTACGGTACAGGAACATGCTCAGGACCTGATGCTGCCCTGCTGCCTCTAGAGATAACATGCCTGGGATGGAGGGTGCACATGCTGCTGAGCACACACTGCATGTAGGAGAGTGGGGGGACCCAAATGCCCTGGGAGCAGGGTAGTGTGCCTGGATCACAGAATCACTAGGTTGGAAGAGACCTTTAAGATCACTGAGTTGAACCTATGCCCTAACATCTAGACTAAACTAAACCATGGCACTGAGTGCCACACCAAGTCTTTTCTTAAGCACATCCAGGGATGGTGACTCCACCACCTCCCCAGGCAGATGATTACAGTAGTTTATCACTCTTTCAGTAAAAAACTTTTTCCTAATATCCAACCCATATTTCCCTTGGCACAGCTTAAGGGGAACTCTTAAGACTGTCCTCTCATTCTGTCAGTTGCTGCCTGAAGAAAGAGACCAACCCTCACTGGGTACACCCACCTTTCGGGGAGTTGTAGAGAGTGATAAGGTCACCTCTGAGTCTCCTTTACTCCAGGCTAAACAGCCCCAGCTCCCTCAGTCATTCCTCACAGGGTTTGTGTTCCCAGCCCCTCACCAGTCTCGTTGCGTCCTCTGGATGCGCTCAAGCGTCTCAACCTCCTTCCTAAACTGAGGGGACAGAACTGGACACAGGATGCAAAGGAGGAAGCAGTTTGTGCTGTATGGCAGAAGCATGATGAAGCAAGGCAAAGCCCTATACCTTGTCTTCCCCACTGGAAAATTGCCCAAGAGGTGTATGGAGAGGGGAACCTCACGGAGAAACATGGAATTGGTTTGAGGGGGGCCTTCAACTCCAGATTCATCCAAGTTTCTGAGTTAATTAATTTACTGTGGAAAGAGGAAGAACTGTGGAAGACCAAGCAAAGAGCCTTTGTACTTAGGGCGGGACAGAAGCATAGGAAGTAATTTTGCAGAATAAGGAGTTCGGGGCAGACAAAAAGAGAAAATAAAAATAATAAGCTGATTGACAAGCTTACAAGAAAAGCCACATTTTTAACATTCTTAATCCCTAGAATAAACACACAGGAAGGAATGACAACAGGGCTGCCTGTCCTCAGACATCACTGGAAGAGACTGGGTCTGGTGCAAGCTAGAGATTTTGTGCTGGTGGCTGTTGTGGATGGTCCTGTTCAAGCAGAAACAGAGGCAAGGACACTAAAATCAGAGGCAGACACTTACTTTAAACTTCAGTCTCTGCTTTTTTTCTGTTTCATGCTTTCTATACTACTGCTGTTTTAACACCATCAAAATTACACTAGAAACACAACCCAATGAGTCCCACACAACAATGGAAATACAACAGCACTTTGAGAAATCTACATCTTCCCACCCTAGTCAACTGCCTTAGGAAGAACCAAACTGTATGACACTGTGTGCCCCCACCCCTTGAGTACCATCCACCCCCAAAACATCCTTCAAATTTCTCCAGATTAGCAGGAGTTAAAAGGCTGACTTTAGCGGTAGAGATATTTAGGAAGGGGTTGAATTTGTGCGTGGTACAGCCCATTCTCTGTTTATTAATAAGCTATTTATCACTAGTGTTGCTTTTAATGCCATTTTGGTTTGATGTTGTTAATGAAATATAAATACCCGCACTAATGATGTTGGTCAGGAGCAGTGTGGGCTACTGGCAGCTTTGCAGGAGAGAGGCCAGACCATGGCTGTGTATATGAAAGGCTGCAATGGTCTGACTGCCAGCCCAGAAGAGCTCCCCCACATGCTCCCACCATGAGACTGCCCAAGTACAGCAGGATGAGGGATGGGATGGGACGGGATGGGATGGCACAGGACTGCTCCCTCTCCACTCTCTACTTTTTGAGATCACAAGAAGAAGCCACCTGAGCTCAACATGTCTGTGTGGGGGACCCTGCAAGCTGCAAGGCAGCTCTCTCTGGATGGAAATACGTTGAAGTAGTCAGATGAGTTTTGTTGGCTTAATGCAGTTGCCCCACTGGAAGAGCAATCTGCAGGCTTTGCACTATGCTTCCCCAGGGCAACATCCACATAATCTCAACACTTCTTCAGCAAAGAGACGCTCACAGTGACCACCTCAGGGCTGCTTGTGGCTCACGCCAGACCGGACACAGGGCCTTGGGCTGGCTCCAGGCCATGGGGTGGGGTGAGGTGTGGTGGGGTGGGGCAGGAGGAGCTCACCTGTCTCCTCAGACAGCCAGCTACTCCACAGCCACTGCCTTACTCCCCAGGCCTGTGCTGCCCTGGTTCTGCTGCAGGCTAGGTGGGGATGGAGGAAATAAATGAGTCTCCTGCCTTTGCAAGGAACAATGCCAAAAGCTTGGCCTTTGGCAAAGACTCAGAGGCTTCCTCTGGCTCTGCAGAGAGGGCTCACACAGGCCCCTCTCCTTTAGCTTGTGTCTAGCACCGTCATGGGGCAGGGATTACAAATCCCCTAAGGCAGCTTTTGGAAATCCCATCTTGCATTACCACTTGCATTACAGCAGCCCCTAGAGAGAGCTGAGGCCTGGGCACACTCTCAGAAAGAACTGTGGGCCAGGAGAGGTTCCAAGGCACCTGAAGAGAGTGGTATGGAAAGAGAAACCAGCTTTGGGACTGGGCAGTGGAAGAGGCAGGGGAAATCCTGTACCCAAGGCTACTGCACTGCCTTGCAGGAACAACAGCTCTTGAAATCAGAAGAGAATCTGAAATGGACCTTCCCCACCAGGAAGTTCCAGACCTCTACAAGGCTCCAGAACAAAACCAAGCACTTTCTTCAGGAGCAAACTCCAAACCTCCCAATCACCTGAAGACACAGTGAAGAGGCAAATTTGGAGAAAAAAAATGTATCACACTGTCTTGAGACAGCTTTCCTGATAGTAATTTTGTCTTGCTCCAAGTTAACCCTCTCCACTAATCCTGTTTAAGAAGTAGGGAAACAAAGTGTTCCCCCACAGAAAGCCTAATTGAACGGGACAACTAAGCGCAGAGCATGACCAACTCCCCTTACCTACCAACCTCTCCCAGGCCAGGGGCACCACAGCCTCTGTGTTCTGCGATCAAAAGAGGTGGCCTCTGCCACAAAAGCCAAACCATCAACTGTTTGCATAAACTGCAAAAAGTTGCATGTCTCTTCCTACCAAATACCCATCAACACCCCTTTTTCTTCTGCTTTGCAGCCTCTCTTCCTTTCTCCCAGGTAGCCAGCACAGAGGAAGCTACAACTGGTCTGCACTGGGAACTCTCCTAATGTCCCCTGCCACAGGGAGCACCATTAATTTACGCTGTTCCTTTAAGGCGTTATCTTTTAATTTGGTGCTTCCCCCTTTCCCCTCTTCAACTAACTGATTTATTAGTTTACATCTCATAAATTGTAACCCCTTCACCCTCCCAGATGCCATAAATCCCCTTCAGGACTCTGACACCCTTCTGCATGTGGCGCAACCCCCTGCCCCCCAAAGTCACCTCTGAGTCCCCAGGGAGCATGGGGCTCATTTGCTGGGGGTTTGGTCTAGCTCGTCTCAGCAGCTAATCCCTTGGGTGGCTCCTGTCAGATTATTAATTAGCTAAAGCGGATCGGCCCTGGAACAACATGCGGTTGGACTTCAGATAAAACAGGATGGCAGAGGCTTGGCATGTAGTTCTTTAAAGGGACTTTGTCCCTTTTTTCCTTTTGCCTTCTCTGGGAGTAGGGGGAAGGAGAGGAGAAGTAGATGGGCTGCTTCCACAGCTGTTCACAGCTCCCAGCAGTTTGTCACCCTGGTAACAGGGATGTGCTGTTCAGAGTGGAGCGAGCACAGGCCTGGAGGACAGGAATGGCAGGTATCATCCCCATCCTCGCCCTGTGGCAGCTGAAACTTTTCCAGACATTAGAAAAGGTTTATGAACCTGATCAGAGGCATGCAGCACTCAGCTGGGGGGGGGGTCTCACTGCTCCTCAGTGTCACCTCGCTTCTGCTGTCCCTTGTCCTCTCTTTGCTCCCTACAGAAACCAAGCTTGGTGTTTGTATTACCCTAAAAACCAAGGCAAAGTCTGTTCCAAGGGGCCGCAGCCATCCTCAGGTTGAGAACAGGTATTTTAAACAAGAAGCCATCCAGTTTGTGCGGCAGATTTTAAAGCTCACTTTCTCATCCAGGGCAGCATAAAAAGTAAGTGGTCTCCTATGCATTACACTGGAAATCTGCAAGAATGAGCTGGAACAAGAATCAGCACTACAGATGCTGGGGAGCAACTCACCTCCTTGCTCCCTTCCCACTTTGGATTGTTTTGACTCAAACCGATGAAGCTGAAATATCGAGTCACAACGGCACTAAACTTCATTACAAGCTCTTAACACAGATTACTTAATAAAAACCAGGCTGCTTTAATTGCTTTTCCCCCATTAGCATTTCTGGAGGAGAAAATTTTGATTAATTTGAAGATGCACATTTTGCCCACTCCTAGTGCTGGCCTGTGAACCAGACCTCCTTCCCACACCAGCACTGTCCAAAAGAGCATCCCAGAGAGTGTAAATTGCACCCAAATCCACATGACTCTGAAAAACAAAGGAACTAAGAGCCTGGATGAACAGATGGGAGTAATGGTGTGAAGCAAACAGGGGGAAGAAAAATCTCCCCTCCTTTCTGGTGAACCCATAAAAAGTGGCACACAGGAATGAGGAAGAAGCAGGCAGAGGAGAATAATGGGACGACAGCCAGTGTGGCAGGGTTCAAAGAGCAAGGACAGAAGTTGGCAGATGACTGACTTGGTGGGGTCCTGGGAAGCCACCTTCACCTTTCTCCGCAGCTGAGAAAGGAGAGGCAACTCTGCTAGAGGAACATTGTGTGGATTTTCAAAATTTGGACCAAAAGCCTGAGAGCTCAGTCCTCCCCAAATGCATGTGAAATGGTCCCTGTTCCTTGTTCAGGCTCTGCCTGGCTATCCGGTTTCAGGGAAGGATAACTGTTCTTTCCCCCTGGCTAGTCTCCCACAGGTTAGGAGTGCTAGCAAGTCAGGGACAGGCAGGGGAAGCACCCCTCATGGTCCAGCAGCTGCCCCTGGGCTGGGAAAGCCAGGGATACAAAAATCTCATGGGCAAAGGAAGGAGTCTCTTGAGGGGAAAGCCAGAGCCCTGGGCTGTGCTGCTACAGCAGAAGATGCCAAGCAGCTCTCCTCACTATATTCCTGTAGCAGGGATCGAGGACATCCAATTCCTTGTTCCTCAAATATGGATGCAGAGAGGACAAACCCCCTCGGCTCCATACATGTGTGACCAGCTCAGGTAGGATCTGCACTGTTCCACTGCCAGACAGCCCCAGGTAAAACAAGTCTACCAAAAAAATCATTCCTGGCTTTTGGGGCAACTGGCTACAGCTCCTGTTGCACGTAGCCCTGGCAAGGGAGGATGGCAACCAGGCTCCTGAGCAGGCTTTTCTCTAGGTCAGCATACTTCAGGGACATGGTATAATCAAGTAGAAATTGTTCCTATGTGACAACTCTTGTCAACCTTGTAAATCTTCACGTTTTTTCTTAAAGTCTGAGATCTTGCAAGTTACGTAAGATTTTAGTTTTGTACAACGTGTGTACAGTGCTATCCCTCCCTTTGCTCCCTCTGTTCTCCCACTTTCAGGGCACAGCAACCTGAAATGCGATCTGTGTGCATGCTGAACCATAGAAACCTTGGTATTATTAAGTCTTATAATTGCAGGCAGGAGAGGAGTAGCTTTTGACTTCTGGAAGGACAAGGCTAGCAATATTGTTTGCTCATTTTACTTTCAAACTCACCTTAGTTTGTCCTCTCCCCTTTTCTCTTGTATGTTCTATCAACGTACAGCTTAGACAAACTCAGCAAGAATTACAAGAAAGACACTGGGACAGATTGTAAACGGCCCTGGCAAAAATCAGGATAGTTCTGCTGACAAGAAATGCAGCTCTGGTACATCAGCAGATGGCTTACCTGTAGCTCTTGATAGTTAATATGTAACTGCAGTAATAGCAAAAAAAAGCCTCAGCATTACCACATAATTTGTCAGAGACAATATGCCAAAACAGCCTTTCCATATTCAGCTCAAGTAGTGAGATAAGCCTCACCTCTAGTGCTGCCCATGGGCTGAGCACCAGCTCTGGAATGAGCCCCCAGCAGAAGACATGAGAGAACAGCTACCACTGACTTTACACTATTTGTTAATTTTTAAAATTTTCTGGTTTTATCAACAAATTTCTATGATCTACATTTTGAACATGCTCTTCCCTTGAACACTCGTGCATACTTAGCACTGACTGCTGCAAGTGCTTTCCAACTGGATTTCCTTGAGGAACTCTGTAGGTCAGCATCCCTGGTGGCTGGAGAGCTGCCTGACGGACAGACGGACAGTGTATATACAGTGCCTACCAGAGCTAAATGTACTCCGAAATGTTAATGGAACCCTGCAAACTCGCAAAGCACTATTTTTATTTTTTCAGCCAGGTGTTTCATCAGGGTGCCTCAGAACTACTACCTGTATCTCTGCTCAGAGCACTGCTGTTGGATCTAAGGATGGGAAGGAATACCGTTGGATGGTTAAAGGAATCAGATCTGGCTTCTCCTCCCAACTCTGCTTCTGAGTCATTATTAACATAAAATCAGGTTTGTTACATCAGTGAAGCTTGAGTAAATAAACCACAACTCAACACTTGTTTTATTTTGCAATATTTCAGTGGGCTCCTCTCTACAAATAAACACTATTAAAGATCAGTGCAATTGCAGCAATATGGGGAAGGAGAGAAATTAAATCATCTAAACCGGTCTAAAACCTTTATGAAGAGCAAGGCAAAAATTTCAGCTTTTTGGAGGGTTTTTTTGGAGGAATGATTTTCACAGGACAGGCATTTTAAAAAAGGCAACCCTTTCTTTGAGACAGTAAAAGACAAATGAGTCATGCCTGCAGGTCTGACAGAGCCGATGGGTAAAAAATATTGGGAAATGTCCTAATCCCCTTCTGAGGAGCTAAGGCTGAAATCCCAATGCCACTGAAGTTTACAGTAAAATTGGTGCTTGCTTCCCTAGCACCAGGATTTAACCTCTATAAATTTCAAGTGTGAAGACAGAAGCCTTAGGAAGGAGATAGCAAATTTCATAAGCAGTGGTGCCAGGAGACTGAGGACATCACAAATTCAAAAGAATTACTGAAGGTGACAGGGAAAGCAATGTCTGAACCCATGAAGGCCTGGCCCAGTCATGTCTCCTCCAGTACTGAACATCCCTTAATCCATCTGAGTTTTCGGGGCAGGCTGGTCTCCAGTGTTACAGTCACCCAGGTAACTGCCAGTCCCCACTGAAGCCCTGGGCTTCTTTAGGGCTAAGGTGCTCCACATATCCACACGTGTGCTCACAACTAACTGCACCACAGGCTCTGTAGTCAGGCTTTGTTCAGCACTGAGAGGGATCCTGTTCAGCCAACTTCCTCACTGCCAGAACACCTCTTCAGCTTCTGCCCCTCAAACAACTTATTCCCCCTCATGAGTAGGCGCAAAATCACCAGCTGCTGGGCACTGCAGGGATTCTGGAAGGGCTTTGGGCCGCCTTTACCTTTATTTTGAAACTGACTCATACCATGTCCCTCAAAAGCCTTTTAAGTATTCCCTCCTTGAACTCTGGCATCAAGGCCCTTTACTGAACATCTGAAACCTTTTAACCTGCTTAGACCTCATTGGTGGACTTCACCCTCCATCAAAAGGTAATTTGAGCATCTGCTGTTATCCAAGTGAGCAGGAGATGCTAAGGACCTTAGTGGACCAGTCTTCAGTCCCATTCCCAGACCAGATACTGTAAGGACAGCTATAAGGCCTGCCAAGTACATGATCCTCTTTCCCTCCCTCGACTTCCCCCCATTCAGCTTTCCACAGCTGACAACTAAACATCTGATCGAAGGCCTGGGGGAGGGAGTCAGAACTGTCCAGTCTGGTTATGAGTGAAGGTCATTGATCTAGTGCAGACTAGGGATGCAGAGAACAGAGGAGGGAGGGGAAAAACGCTCAGAGAGACAGAAGAGAGGGAGTGAGGCAGGCAGAGACAGTGCAGGAGTAAGTGCAGGGAAAGGCAGCGGAAGTGGCTGAAACATGGTTTCACACTCCAAGACCCAAGGGCTGTTGTCAACCTGTCCTTCATGCTCACATCTTATCACACTAGAGGTCAGGTCTCCCAAGCGTTCCTGGAGAGCTGAGCTAGCCCATATGGCAGGCAATATGTTAACAATATGGATCAGCTGCTAGTCAGGGCCTGAGCAGATGGATGTGACAACCCTGTTCTTATCCAGACAGGCTTTTCACATCTTTCCTCCCCTCTACTCAGCCCTGCCGGAAGAGCTCCACCTGGGAACTGTTGCCTCCAGCCTACCTGAACTGTGGGGCCACAGGTCAGGACAAGCAGCATGAAAATGCCTCTCTGGCTCTACCTGGATGGAAACAAGCAGGGTAGAGCCCCATTCAGACCAGTACTGGCAGGAACCAGGCAAGGGTTTATCCAAGGATAGTGTGCTGCAAACGGAAAGGCCTCACTGTAATCCAGATATGTGCTATTAACTCCCAAGCAGGGTGATACAGGAGATACTGTATTCAGATATATGTATATGGCATGTTACCACCAGATGCCACACTTTACAGTCTAGACTGAATTTTGTAACTGCCTGGGAAAAATTTCTCTCGCTGAACATGTAATACATAAATAGATGTGTATTTTAATGGGCAAGTTAAACTCCTCCTGGCAAAGGTAGGCAAGTCGATTTCATACACAGGTGGGTAAATTTCCACAATGATTTTGCAAGGCTGTTTCATATTCCCCAGCCCAGTTCAGGATCTGAGCCATCAGGGCTGGCTGGGCTGGCCCAGCTGCACTTCTGCAGAAGGCAGTGTTCCCATCTCATTCCCTTCGCAGCCATGCCCATGGGGTAAATCCCAAGGATCCTTGCAAAAATAATGCCATCAGTCCACGCTGTCCCCCAGATTTAGCTTTACTTTAGGATTTAAACAGGGGGATACTTTGCAAATTTAAACACAGACAGAGCACATATTTCTAATCCCTTTCCTACACTTTTTTAAGCTTTTTCCCCCCCACATAAAAGTCTACCTTCATTAAGTGAACAAGAAAACTCCCTCCAACCATTATAGCTCTAGGACTAAATAGCCAGCTTGTGCTTATAAACAGTGAAAAAGCAATCACAGCCTAGGGATGGGCTCTGGAGAATGTGCAAACAGCCTCTGTAACCCAAAGTAAATTGAGCTTGTTTTGAAAGCAGAAGCCATACAACTCGCTCTAGGGCTGAAGACTGGAACACAGGGATTTCTAGTCCAGAGCATGAGAGATCACAGAGCCACATGACTGAAAGGTTAATGCATCTCCCTCACTGCAGTGATGTTTGTAGAACTAGGGGGACCTCAGAAAACAGCTGGAGTCCAGGGAAATATTTCTATTGTCTCTAATGAGCTACTGTCCCTCAGGAAGCAGCCCCTGAAGGACACTCAGCAATGCACCCAGTAGGTACCGGGAGGAGACAAATGTGGAAAAGCATAACTGATTTGCAAGAACCTGAACCTCAAGGATCACTTCAGCACTTAAAGCACCTGACATATCAGTCTTCTCCTATTACCTTCTTGTCTCAGAGGTTCTGCTCATCCCAGGTCAGATGGACAATGCAGGGTTTTCAGTAACAGGAGCTACACAAGCAGAAATCTGTGACAGGAGTCACATGAAAAGCTCCTTGTGATGGAATAATCACCCAGAACCTATGAGGCAGCTTCCTCAGTGAGTTTTTCCCCTTAGATGTTGGACCTCTCTGGAGAGGCACATAAAGATGTTTGGTGGAAAATTCACCTGCTGCAGTCCTGAGAATTTTTGTCTTATTTGGTAAAACCTCAAGGCTTTTCATGTTCCTTTACCTTATTCCCTCAGGCAGAGCTCCTATTTGGGAAGCTCTCTTGCCTCTGGAGGACTGGGAAGTCATTACTCTAAAAGGGGACACAAGCACCAGAGCAGCTCACTCAGGGATAAAGGTCAGAGTTCACTACATTAATAGTTCAAAACCAGGCTTTCCAAATAAAGCATGCCAGATCCTGGAGGTGTTTCAGCACTAGGAGGGTGTGGGAAGGCACAGCTCACCCGTATCCCATCCTGAAGCACAATCTTTACTGGCAGACTTACTGAAAGCGCTCAGGACTGTAAGCTCTCAACACATGCAATAACGAAGACCTACTGAGCCTTAGAATATCATGGCTGTTGCTCTTTCAGGTAGGGCTAGGGCACTCAGAACATGAGTAAATTCCTCTGTGCCACACACAGCCAGCAATGTAGAGGGATAGCTGGAGCCCCACACCAGCATCTGAGCTCTGTGACTTTTTTCATCTCCCCTCTTGCTGAGCCAATACAGTCTCTGCACCTAGACCCTTCCAGTTCAGGTCTCAGCTGCACCTGTGACTCTCAACACCTTTGGACACACTGCTTTGCCCAGGTATTGTTTATGGCATAGCAGCAAAAAATAGAGGAACATGATAATACAGAATCCCCTCAGGCACTTCAGTTGCTCATCTTCATTCGGGCATCATCAGCATTTAACGATGTCAGCACAGTATGGAGATAGCCCCTGACAATATCTCTCTGCCCTACAGAGCATATGTGATGCCATGCAAAGGCCACACACAACGAGGATCTTCAGCCCCTTCTACCTGCTGCAATACGGCAGTGCCACCAGGTACCTCCCAAATCCCCAACCCACTGAGAAATATATTATCCCACTGTTGTGTCATACCGTTCTTCGCAGAGAAGCTGTGACAGCAGCCAAGCCAAGAAGAAAGTAAAGCAGCTTTTAGAAACAGAGTCCCACCCCCTCACAACCTCTCTGAGTTACCCACCGTGACCACAGACATCCTCAAACTCCTTCTGTGAAACAAGTAAATCAGAAACTGTCCCACACAATACTTACCCAGGGGACTCCCGTGCGCACTACTTAGCCAACTGTTAATACTGCACAGCAGCTCATTAGGAAGAAGGAGGTGAAGAGAAAGAGCTGCTCAAACAGGGTGCTCTGCTGTATCAGCTGGGTGTCTGTACAGAGGTGGGCAGTGATAGCAGGGGTAAACCCAGTCCTACTTGTAAGCCAGCCCAAGCCAAACCAACATCCCACCATACATTTACCAGCTAAGCCACGGACTTCCCGCTGCTCTTCCAAACTTCATAGGCTAGCAGTTTCCCAGGAACCGGAATGAAGGCTCTGGAGAGCCAAAATCACTCACTCCAGTCCTGCTTCAGAGCAGTCTGATCACAGAACAAAAGCTAGTACCTTTCATTGAGAAGTCACAGGCTTCAAGATCCATTCCAGTGTACAAAGCCAGGAGAGAAGTCAGGTTCTTTGTTTTGGAGGTGGTCTCAGATGAAGACAGTGTGAATTAGATGGCCTCCCTTCACTTGGTGAAGTCTCTTTTCCCTGAGGAGAGTTGCAAAAGGAAATGAATATTCCCTACTGAGCAGTACCAAAGCTCAGGTGAATCACGAGCACAAGCAGTGACGCCAGCCTCAAATGCTGCAGCCACCCACAGACCTGAACCCTTGGTCACACACAACAGGCCAGCAAGGCAAGGCATTTCATGCCCTGCTTAACACACTGCATCTCCTTGTCTGCCGTGTGTGGTACTAGCAACTCAAAAGTCAAGGTACAAACCACCCAGGTGACTATTTGGTGGGCCACACACTCCAGCTTTCCCCAGAAAAAAATCCAGGTCAATCAGTGGAAGAAGCAGCCTAGAGTACCAAGCCACTTATAGCAAAGAGCTTCCCCCTGCAGCCAGCTGAGTGTTCCTGCCCATGTGATCCTGTGCTGCCATCCCTCCTTTGAGGGGAATCCAGCAACACAGAACTCCTTGTCCACCTTCACATCAAATCTCATGCCCAAAAATGTTACACATACAACCAGATGAGACAAAGGAGAATTATTATTTGCAGTTTAGTGAGGCCCACAGAAATTAAGGGACTTGTCAAGGACCACTTGGCAAATCTGAGACAGAAATGGGAAAAGTTCTTGGACAGAACAGCTAAATCTCTCAAATTCTGGTCCAAGAGCTGAATGCAAAAGTCCTGTGCTCCTTGAGCGCACACTGCTACCTTTGCAACAGGTGTCACCCTTCTCCCTGCTCTCCCTAGACAGTTAAGACAATTCCCTTCAACTGCTGCATTGAAAGAAATCAACAAATGCAGAGATTAAAATAAAACTTTTACCTTACTTCCAAAATTATAAAATGTCTTAGCTCCAGCCTTTGTCAGAAGCTCAGATGCTTCAGGCTCTTCTATGAGGTGGGATTTGTAGACTGGAGGGTTCTGTTGTTGGTGGGGTTTTTTTTAAATTTCCATCAGACAAAAATAAAAGAAGCAAAACAAAAGAGGGTTGTTGAGATCAACTTGTGATAGGTGTCGGGCCAAAGAAAATGGAGCCAAAGAAGTCAGAACCCTGCAACCAGCAACCTTTGTGTCAATTTAAGCAAATATTGTGGCGTTTCCATGGCAATCCCTGTTTTGAATATCCACTACACTCACTTTTTAAAGGGCTTTTCCTGTTTGTGTTTCAACTTCAAAACCTGTAAATATTTTCAGCCTTAACATATCCTGACCTCCCCCAGCCTCTGAAATGAGATACCATCAATGCTCTGTCATAAGATCCGCTGTCTGCAGTACCCCAAAGCTGTGAAAATTCATGGCAAAGGTAGGCTGGCAATCCAGGACAGCTGGGGACAGCAGAGGCTTGGCTGGCCCTTTGACACACCAGCCTCCATAGCTGTAGGTACAGGAGCCTGTTCCATGCTTTTCCAAAACTGATGAGTGAAAAGAGCCATTGCAAACATTCAGCACTGATAGCATCAGCCCAGGGCTAGCAGCAGGCAGCAGGTATTGTGCTGCCAGTCTCCTTCTATCCCACTCTGCCAGCTCAGGCTGCCTTTGACTCGCCACTCCAGCTGCAATTTCTGCTGGGAGGATCTTCCTGTGACCTGCTCGGGGCCAGCTGCTCACACAGCCCCACAACGCTGCCCCTTTGCCCTGACCTGGCTCTCCTCCCTTCCCTTCTACCTGAGCTGAACTAAGGCTGTCAGTCACACCAATTTATGGGATGCTGTGTCACGTGGAAGTGAGAATGAAGAGTCAACTTTGTCCTCACTTGCAACCTTGGCTAGGGTGTTAATTCCCCAGCGTCCTCAGCAGGAGCCTGCAGGTCCCTGCTGCATTGCTCTATCCCTGCTCCACCAACACAGAGCCCATGGGGAAAAGTCCTGGGGAAGGAGCCCGAGTCAGGTGCCGGTGCCACTTGTCACATCTGAGCATCAGGAACCTGCTGTTAACCCTCTCCCAAAGAATAAAGCTGCCCCTGCATCTAATGCTGGCTTGGGGGGAAGGTTTGGCATGCATGGAGGCGCACAAAAACACTTTCTGCTGCGCTTCAGAGACACGTTAAGGACTTTCATCCCCAAGTCCCCAAGTCTGAAAGCCTGTCCTGCTGGAATACAGCAGCCTTTCCTAGAAGCCATGGGAGTGCACTGGTTAATTCTGAGTTTCCTGGCTGTGATGGATTTGTGCCAGGCCTCTAACGTTAGTTTAGTGTGATTTTTGGGAAGTCAATTTCCTTTTTTTTTTTTTTTTTTTCCTTTGTGCATGTGTGTGCGTGTGTGTTTTGGTTTGGTTTTTTTGGGGGGGTTGTTTGTTTGTTTTGGTTTGGGGGTTGGTTTGGTTTGTTTTGTTTGTTTGTTCTGTTGTTGGGGTGGGTTTTTTGTTTTATTTTTTTGTTGTTGTTCAAGGTTTTTTTCTCTTTTAAATCAAAAAGTAGAAGCATTTGAATGAGCACCAGGATAAAGCTATCTATCCATGGGCTGTAGCTTCCCAAGAGCATTTTATAGACACTATGGTACCTGCACCGAACAGCCATGGAAACAAACAGCAAGTGACTTCAAAAGCTGTTATGCCAAATGTCCGCAGAGGCAGTCTCCCGGGAGCAGTCCTATCCTTGCACCAACATCACTTCTTGGTCCTGACCACCTTTCCTGCAATGCTGGGTGCTTCTGATACCACCAGCAGATGATGCACAATGCCTGCTGTCCTGGCCAGCTTCCAGCTCAGGTAATTACATCCTACAGGAGTTTCAGCTGGCTATTTTATCCCTTCTTCACTTCCGGCCCTGAGCTGCTTCAATGGGAGTTGCTAAAACTCTATTCAGATCCACCCCGGACATGAGTGCGTGGAGGGAATTCTGTGCATCCCGACAGGTCCCAAGAGCATGGTGTTTCAGCAAACAACCTCTAGAAACACGTGACAGCATACCTTCTTGTGTACATCCTGTAACACCCCATCTAAGAACAAGGTGCAGAGCTGGGAAAACAACTGCCCTACCACACCAGGAACCAACAATTTCTTCTTACATGTTAAGCATGTGCTTAACACTGCCCAATAGAGCATGATTTGGGACATGGACTCTGGCTTCTGTCCTTGGCTGAAGCGGGAACTTTCCTCCCATCATCTCGCAGGCTTGGCAAAATTAAAACTTGTGGTGGCAGAGATGTGAGGCTGAAGCCATAGCTGCTGGTCAGCCTTTGTCAGTGGCATTACATGCTGCAAGAGCTGTAAGTGATATTGAACGTACAGGAAAAGACGTGCCAGGTTTAGAGCACCCATGAGAATGTGCCTAGGGTCCATGACAGGCCAGGTCAACAGGTGTCAGTGTCTCTGACTCCTCTTGTCACGATGCCACTAAAACACCATGAGCAGGAAACACTGGCAGGGCGACACTCTCACCAATCCCTGACAACACATGCTCCAAGGTGCAGGCAAAGGGATGGGTCCACCTCCCTCCCGAGGGAGCCATGCTTTGGCATTCGCCTTGGCCACAAGAATTCATAGCCCTTCCAAGCTGTCCAAGACATTTGGAAATGATGTGCTAATTCACCCTCCAATCAGGGCAGCCCAAGAGTCCCACTTGTAGTAAGTGGGCTCTACCAAACCTCTGTTTTGTGCCCTCTTTGTCTTATTCTTTCAGCAGATTCTGCACCAGATGCTCACCTGGTGTAAAATCAGTGCAGTTTCAGTGGCTTTAGTGAAGTCATGCCAATTTAAATGAGTTGAGGATCCAGCCCTCCAAGTTACTCAAGTTGCCAGTTCTTCCTTTGGATAATCCTGAGGGTGATTTCACAGCAAGCAGTAGCACAGGCCCAGCCAGCCTGGCAGGATTAGCTGTGCTTCCCTACCTCCCCTCCACCCTCCCTGCCCCAAGTCAGGCAGTCCCTGCTGTGAGACCCTGCTGCAGCAATGCTGGACCCATCATCATCTGCTTTGTGTACTGAATTTCCTTCTCTCTGTTGCTTAATGAGAGATAGATACAGCACAGAGTAAATTACTCTGAGCTTCCGATCAAGGCTTTCTGTTTGCTCTTTGCAGGAGAATTCTCACCTTTACAGGGCACTATGTCAAACCTTTGCCAAGTATTTGGAGAGGTTGCTGGTCACTTGTCCAGCAGCAAACCCCAACCACTTTAGGTTAACTGTGAAACAGCACATCTTTATGAAGAAACTAGATACTGTCTTCCCCTCTCTTTACTCACATCAGTCTCTGCCCCAAGAAATGTGAAGAGCCCCATTGCTGCCCGGCAGCTGCTGAGTGAGCAGCTACAAATCCCTTCCTAATACCCAGTTCCACTGTTGTCCTGTCATCCTCACCATGTCTTGACGTGAGGGAAACAGACAATATAGGCGCAGAGAACGTGGCAAGGCTACAGCAGGCACTGGATGAGCAAGAACTTTACATGCTCTGCCCTCAGAAGTCCTTTACTATCCCCCCAGAGCAATTTTCTAGGCAACAGCGTGGTTGCATTCCCTTCTCTATCTCCTAATAAATATCATGCTAAGCAAGATGAGTATCTTCTTCCCAGACCAAGCAGCATGACCCACTTTCTGAATCAGGGCAGATGCAATTGGGCCCTGGAGTCCTGGACCCCTCCCAAAGCACAGAGATTTTGTAACAATTACAGCAAGAAGAAGAAGGAATAGCAAAGTAGTAAGTGATCAAAGAGTGCAGTGGTAGAGTTGAAGCTGTGGGTAAGTACCTGCTCCTTGCCATCCTGGATGCCAGCGCTCTGGCATTTTCCTAGGACACTGAGGCAAGAGCTGTGTGCACATTCACACAACATCTCTCCTCCACTGCCCTACATTCCTCAAAAGTAATAGGTCCAATTTCAAATTCTGGCTAATGGCTCAGGCAAGCCAACTGTTGCCTTCCCTGTACATCCACCCTGATTCTTCCCCTTCTTTTTTCCTTTCCCCACTGCAGAGCAGGAATACAGGATTCACATTCCAGCAGTGCCAATCCCCCTCTGTACAGAAATACACATACAAATATCCTGCCCTGCCCCAGTGACAACCTTGAGGCTTTCAACAAAGCAGCTGCACCCGGTGTCCCAGCACTGACACCTGGTTTGTGTGCCAGCTTCCCAGTGGTCCATGAGTTTACAAGGGGTCACTGCCTCTTCCCCCTCACCCCCAAGTCTCTCCTGACCCAGAGGTTCCAGACCTGTTGTTCACAGTGGGGAGGCTCGAGCTGGGATGCAGGTGCATTAAAACCAAAAGCCCCTGCAGAAGACTCGTGCTTTGGACCAAGCCCAGCCTGGCTCACTAGAGAGAAGGTGGCGAGATCCTGATCCCAGCAGTGCTATTCTGTTTGGAGATGCTCCATTTTCCCACAGAACAGCTCTGTACTTTCCCAGATGTAGATGGGATCAGATTATGACCCAATGGGCATGGAAAGCAATTAAAAGGAGGTAGGGTGAGAGTGCCAGTAGTGCTTTCTTTGCTTAAATCCACAAAGAAAACTTCCTTCCCAGGGGAGCATCAAGTCTCCCTGGCCAAAAGCATATAGAAAATCTCATACCAAAGAGGACAACATGCCAGTGCCCAGACTGGGTCCTAGGCCATGCTCAGCCCTTGGCACACACACAAACCCACAAGCATCTGTGATCAGGGGTGCTGGGACACCCTCCAAAGGGTCGCTACCTGGAAAAACTCGGCAGAAAACTCACCTAGGAGCGTTAGAGAAGAAGCCCAGCACTCTGAACAAGATGAGAACTCTGTGCCAGGGTTGCACAAACAGCAAAGACAGCACTCACCCCAAAGCAAGTCTGACAGACAGGAATGACAGGCAGGGAACGGAGCGGAGCCACTGTCGCACGCTCAGGAGTTCAGAGCTGGCTCTGGCTCCGGACTCTGGATTTCTCCCCTGCCCACTGCCTACCTGCTGGAACACACCACCATCCAGCCAACAGCACAGAAACACACACTAGTGGGGGCTCTGACCAGCACCAACAGTTGCCTTTGTTGTTTGACATGGTGAGATAAAGCAAAAGTAACTTTTAAAGGATTTCCATGACATTTTTTCTTCCCAGTTAAGTAAAAGAATTTTTAAAAGAAAAAGAAGACCCTTTCACCCAAACTTCAGAGATAAAAAGAGAGAGGAAAAAAATCATCTTGATTCAAAATCCTATTTGATGTGTCGTGGCACGAAAATGTTTTTCACTGCATTTTTTCAGTGTGATCTCATGCACCCTGCAAACGGGGTACGCCCAAAACACCAGGTATTTTATGGGACACAAACAGAACACAAACACACAATTAAAAAAAAAAAAAAAAAAAAAAAAAAAAAAAAAAAAAAAAAAAAAAGGGATTGGTAAATATTTAAATTAATCTGAGCTGGCATCTGTGCAGCCTCTCCTCCCAGAGAGAGGGATGTTTGCATCTTTAAAAAAAATAAAAGTGAATAACATGACCTTTTCCTTCATGTTTGTTAGCTCACAGCAGCTTGGTGAGTTGGGGCAGCCCAGGCACCTCCCAAACTAAGTCCATGAAGTGCAGCTGGGGCTGCTCCCTTGCCTGCCTCCAGGGGCTTGAGGGGACAGAGCTGGTGGGGATAGAGCTGCTGGGGGAATTGCTCCAACCTGTTTGCAGTCTCACTCCGTAGTGCATGGGTTTTGTTGTGTTTGGTTGTGTTATTTTTTTCTTTAATTGTTGGAGTTTATGAAGCTGTTTGCCAGAAAACAATCGACTCCAGGGAGCCAGCTTACACAAAAAGGGTGTGTCGCCCGAGTGAGGCTATGGAACCATGGAAACCACCACCTTTTGCATTTGCCCAGGTGAAGCTAAAGCTTGGTGGATGTCTTGTGAAATCAGCAGAGATCTGCCAGGAAGTGAAACACATACACACAACTGTGCATTCAGCACTCAGAACAGTGGTCCCATTCACCAGCACCAAAAATCTCCCACAAAGAGGGGGGATGCTCACACCTTAGTACAGCTGGTTTATCTGACAGGTCACACAGACACACCAGTGAATGCACAAGGTGTTCCAAGCACACCCGGAGCACCTGCACTCCTCCAGGTCACCGAGGCTCTGGCAGAGCCAGTGCTGCCAAGCAGCACACGCAGAGTGCATTGGCAAAACTCACTCAAGTGGCCATGTGACCAGATAACTGGGAATCTGCACGCATGGGAGAAAAAAGGGCACCACTGCAGCCCAAGAAAATATCCCAAAAGCGGAGATCGTGCTTTGGGTGCTCGGTCTGACCAGCAGGAAAGCAGCCGGTGGTCATGGCAGGCAGGAGATGGTGGGGGGACAAGGTGTGTCCCCCCACATTTCTTTGCAGCAGTGGGGTATGAGGACTGTGTCATGCAGGACCCTGTGTCCAGACAGAGATGAGCATTTGGGAGGGGGATGTTTGTCTTGTGGGTGGCTGGAGATGGACTCTGGCTGCATTCTTCTCAGTCTTAGAAAAGAAAACAGAGAATTCCTCAGGAGCACTGGATGCTGGCCTGACTGACAGCAAACAATCCAGGAACAAAGCACACTGAAGGGATTTTACAGCCACACCGCTCCTGTGTGTCTGCTCCAGAACCCTCCTGCTACCACTGGGAAATGGAAGAGTGCTCTGAACTGTGGTTCATTTCAAAGGGGTAACATCCATTATTCCCCACTGCCAGCTGCTGAAAGCATGCTGACGGCATTTCAGGTTACAGAATTTCATCCACTCTTATGGAATACAGGCAGGGAAGTGAGCTGAGGACAAAGCCTTACCAAGCCAGCTCCTGGACAGAGGGTTGTGTGGCATCTGGACAACCTGGAAAAACTGAATGGGTGCAGAAAGTCCACTGGAACAAAGTCCAAGGATCATCCTCAAATCAGAGCTGGCCAGAGTCAGGTGAGAAGCCAGAAGTTTCTTTGGCTGGTTTGACTTCAGTGTATCACACTAACAGTGGGACAATTCAATCCTGACACTTCTCTTACATGAAGCCAAAGGTCCCTGACCACAAACCCCATCAAGAATTAGTTCCGGTGCTCCATGAACCCTGCAGAGAGGAATACTGACCCAGCAGCACAGAAGAGATAAGGGCAATGACTTTTCCCTTGGTGCAGGGAAGGAGGGAAACCTTGCAAAGCCCATCACTACTTTTATGATTCACTTTTGGCCTCCACACATAATACTTACACGAGATCCAAAAGTGTCACCAAATGCAATGACCTGTTTTTTTCCAATTCATTCCGTGGTCATTTCCCAGCCCCTCATTCTCCCCTTTTGTTCAAGAATCCTAAAGTAGGTGCTAGACAGACACTTGTGAATTATTGTTTAACTGGAAGGTCCTTGGGGTGACCTCCCAGAGAAAGCAGAACTTGTGGCATGGGACAGGACTCCGGAAGAGCACTCAAATCTTCCAGCCACTGCCTATACCTCTGGGCTGCCCCTTGGCCTAGCCCATGGCCACTGCAGAGCCTGCTGTTCCCCAAGGGCAGCTGAAAGGAACAAGGGGAGCCCCCTGGGCAGGTTCCCTCAAGGGGGACTATGGGAAGGGCCCAGCAGATCCACTAAGCAGGAAAATGCTGGTAAAGCTTGGTGTGTCAGCCTTTCTGGCATCGACCTCCCAAACTCATTCAAATATTTTCCTTTTTTTTTTAAATTTAATGTTTCCTATAATTCATCTGTCCCAAAAGATAATCAATAGAAACCGTAATGAAAATTTGAGCCATATTTTATGATCCGCTGCAGGAGAAAGGGCCACATCAGCAGGACTAGCCTTGGCTTCCAGCATCATTTCTGTGTGCATTCACCTGCTCACTGGCCAGACTCCCCCCTCCATGCACCCAAGGCTGCTAACAGGGGCAGGCCCTCCAGGATAAACTTCCAGCCTTTTCTCCAACTTCAAACAGCTGCCGCTGGATCCACAGTTGGAGATGTACATGAGGGGGTAAGGGAATTTCCTACATAGTGCAAGTGGCTCTCATCATTGACAGTAAAGACCAAGGAAGCACCTTTGGGCTCCCTGTTTTATGAGCAGCCACACAGCTGCAGATGAGGGATCATGGTAAACTCAGTACTGTCCCATTCCAGACTGAACATTAGCAAGCACAGGAGCATACTCCATAGCATCACTCCAGCAAAACATTCATGCTTTTGAATGGTTTGAAAACAGGAAACTGAAATCTCAACTTTGTTGAGCACCACTGGAAAAACAAGGAGAGAAACGCTGCAGGAACCTAAAGCAGATTCTCACATCTACCATAAAAATCCATGTCCAGTCGCTAGGACTGTACTCCTCCATATCTAGTTCCACGGAAAGCTCAAACAAATACAGCTACTTCCCTTTTTCCCTTTTAGGCACAAATACTACAACTGCTCCCAAGTCTATCCATTTTATTACAGAATGTATTAGTTTAGAAGCCATGCTGACCTTGCTTGCCCAAGTGAGGAGTGGCAAGGAGAGAGAATCATGTCTCGGTGCCACCTACACACACTGCTGTGTGTTTTTCAATCCACACTGTAAATCCTACAGCACTTCAGAGCACCTTGATCTATCCTCCCGGCACACAACCAACAGGCTTGTTGGTTTTGCACATGCACATGGATGCAGCCAGAGCTGAACGAAGGAAAAAGCCTTGGTCCTGTTCCCGGAACCCTTCTCCATCTCAGATTCCCAGCAGCAGGTTCCCTGTCCTCCTTTTAAAGGCTGGAGCATATTTCATTGCCCGAAGCTGCCGCATCTGCAGGGAGCCGGAAGTAACAAAACCATCTTTGATTTGGCCAAGGGAAAAATATCAGAAGTGAAAGACCAGAGCGAGGAATTTATAAAAGCAGCTAAGGCAGCAAAAATACAAGTGCCTGACCAGAAGCTGCCCTCCTTCACAGCATGTCACGTTGTTCAGCTTCCCATGTGTCTTCAAGGGATATTGCAGAGAGCCTAGCCAGAAACCACCAACTTCCAACACACACAAGTGTACTGACACCCTCACTAGACCCCTGCACAGCATCAACCTGGAGGCATAAGCTGCAAATCCAGGAAACCTCTGCTCATTCAGAGGTGCAGGTGGGAATCTTGTAATTTGTTACTACTCAAGACACTACTTTAAAAATGATGTAGCACCACTGTGCAGGTATAGTGATGAAAATTTACCTCTCAAGACAGAAATGCCCTCTGTCCTGGATGGACAGACTGAATCCCCACAACCAGCAGTCGTAAGAGCAAAAGCCTCTTTCCCACCTCTCCTTTCTCATGGAAACTTGGAAATCAACCATCTTTGTTTTAAAACCAGAACACAATAATCAAATTAATTGTTGTTTCCACTGCATAAATGAGGTGACAGACTTGCAAGATGTGGGACTTAAGGACTGTGAATCCAGAGAACATGGATGAGCAGCTTCATGCTTTAAACTTACACTGGAAAGCGTAACTGAAATCCCAAGCAGAACTGGGAAATCACTGCTGTCTCTGAAGCGCTGTGTCAGCACCACACAGAGCCATCCTCCTTTTTTAATCCAGTTGCCAACACAGCAGTGATAGAGATACCTGCCTGTGAGAACTTACAGAAAAGCATGCAGGGCTATAACATGTCTGCTGCAGTCACTGCTAACTTGCCCCAGATTTGAACTGGTGACCCTTACTAATATCATCCAGTCTCTTGATATCCTCAGGGAGCAATCAGCACATTTTATTAAGCCAGCCAATTTTGGAAGTGAATAGGTAGTATTCTAGTTACTTGTTACAATTACGCATTATAGGTCCATTTCACCCATATGCTTGTGCTCAAGTGATGTGCAGCAGAGCTTTCTGCCCTCAGACTGATGGCACAAGGAACCTAGGGCTGAGCCAGCCCTGGTGTTCTCAGAGCACAGAACAAACCCAGTGCCTTCAGACATTGCTTGCAGCAGTGATGTTCCACCCTAATACAAAGCCCCAGTGATCCTCACAACCAAATCCATTTTTTAAAATTACATGGTTTTACCTATTGGCCCCTGGACTGAACTAATTGCTTTTGCTAGTTCTAAAAGCCAGAGTTATTTCACTTTAAAAAAAAAAAAAAAAAAAAAAAAAAAAAGCAACTGCAGGGGAACTCAGAGACATCCTCTGACTGCTGACATAAAATCCCCATATATGCAGATGTATTTGTTGCCCAGTCAAAATTCCGGCTTTACTTCATGGCATGTGACAGGAGAATTCTTCACTTCACAGTGAAGGTAAGAAAACAAGGAGTTAAAGTAACCAGACCAAACTCCACAAGCAATTTAGTCAAAGCTACAAGATTTCTGTCTGCGCTCTAACCACTAGGTTATCCCCTTCTTTGCTAAATAAACTTCTCAGTCTAAGGGGAATGTGCTATATCCTCTTAATGACTAGTGTTTTCTAAGGGTAGGCAATTTATTATTATTATTAAAGATGACAGCCTACAACAGGGAAGCTGCTTAGCAGGGGATCAATCCAGGACCAGCTTTGGTTACTATTTGGTTCAGAGAAAGACTCACTGAAAGAATGACCAACAAGAAAAGAAACAGTTTTCTGCCTCCTGAAATAGCAAGACAGTTTGAGTGTACCACCCAGACGCAGGAGTTCAGACGCCCTGTGAAGTAGCGCAGAATCCAGCTCCAGACCTGCCTGCTATGTTGTACTGGCTGGAGAGTCATTTACAGACCAGAACAAACTACTTACAGACAAAGCAAATGTATAAAGTATGTACAGTACAAAATCTGAAAAAAATCTGTTAAAAATTAGAGCAACTAAGAAGAAATTAATATAGAGGGAAATTTTCAGGGATGACAACTAGAGTAACCAGTAACTAGTGTCTTTTTCATAACCAGTACTTACCTGGATCAGGAAGCAGCCATAAGTTCTAGGTGCAGTTTCCGGGAAAACAAGTTCTCACCATTGAGCAGAAACCCAATGGGAAGCAAGAAAGCCCTACTTCTTTCTAGGCAAAAGCAGTTCAGCCTTATCATTTGCTGGGAAAGTTTTAGGTGAGACTTCTTTCCCTGGGTCTGAGAGAACTGCTTTTTACTTTGATGAAGCTCAGCTCTGTTCTAAAGAAACCAAAGCTGAAGGTGACCATTGCTGATCTTTTTTGTCATCATTTTATGATCATGTTAACCTTCATTCACAAATGCTCTACAGAGTGGATTTCCTTCTATTTTTTTTTTTTTTTTCATCCTTGATTAACAGTATTTCAAAGGCATGGATTTCTAAAAATGTGTATAAGAAGACACCTCATACAAACTTGTAATGGTTTAATACAGAGCTCTTTTCTACAAAATCCACATAAAAATAAGGTTACCAATTAATTTGAACTGAGCCGAAAAAGCTGTTTCAGTGCAGACTATCAGTTTAACTACCACACCTCAAATTAAACAGGTATAAATGCTTTATACATAAAAGGCTCTAGATTATAGAACACAAACCAAACTTCTACCTTCTCCTCCTTTTCAGCACTTATTCTCCAAATTTCTTTTGGGAATTGATGTGTTGGAGAGTGTGAGAAAAGTGTTCCACATGTGCATGTGGAAGTCACTTTGCTGTCATGTCTACAACACTAAGTTTGGAAAACTTGTTTAAAGTAAGTGCTTTCTCCTCCAGTTCATTGTTTATTGGATATTTTCCTTTCAAGATTTTTATTCATAAAGATCCTCTTTGTTTTTCTAAACCCCAGATTTTATGGAGAAAACAGTCTGCCCTAAATCATCTCCAGGCAAAGGAAAGCTGCTTATGATGTTCCCACTTATTGCACACACATAACTCTGAGTGGAGATTCTTAATCTTCACCCACCCAAGATTAAGGCAACACAAATTATGAAATCGATACTGATACACAGAGCAACATCTATTACAGTTTCAATGTTTTTGTTATATTTTTTTCTAAGCTATTAAAGCAGTATGATTTTAATGTGGCTGTTGTTGTTTATGCAATACAAATTCTCTGTTGTTTGATGCTGTGGGTACTTATGCAAATGCCCACTTTCCTCATAGAAATCTTTCCTTTGACACCTCATGTGAGTAAAGAAAATATTTGAGTGTTTGCAAGATAAGGATCCATTTATATTTAAGGCTCCATTACTGATTTGGAGGCAAAAAGTGTCCTTATGGTGGATATAAATTATACTTATACTAATTTTAAACACCCTTACTTTCTGGTCTAGTGATGGAGCAGAAGAGCTTTCAAATGAAGGAGATTCTTCTCTCACAGCAGTTCCAGTTCCTTTGTTTCATTAATCAAAAACTATCCTATCAATAAGTATATTTTCTCTCTCTACATGCATGTCTGAAAACCTCTTTGAGGTTTAACACTCCTGCACCTGATTCAAACACAAGAAATCAAAAATCATTTTGCCAGCAACTGCAACAGGCATTTCCAGAAGTTACATCACACAAGTCCTGCAATGAAACCTTAATGAAAACATAAAAACAAAAACACAAAGCAGCCCTTAGTGCTTGCTTTGTCTTTGACACAATCTATCATAAAAAGGCACGACATTAAAATGGAAGATCCTCTGGCTAAAGCTGTGCAGTAAACTTTTTTATCCTGATGAATTCCACCTCTTTACTCCACTGAATCAGCAGAGCCAGATGGAATTTCTCTCCTCCTTCTCTGTGGAAGGGATGGACTGCTGACAAAACTCATAACCCAGGCAGATCGTTTCCCCAAGGTGAGATGCCTGCTGCCAGGAGTTCTGCTCTTGTGGGGGGTTTAACACCCTCCCTGGCTGCCAGCTGCTGTGCTGAGCCAGCCCCTCGAAACCAGCAGGACCCTTGGTGTTGTAACATGAGAGCTCATGAGAGCTCATATGCAAGCAGGAGAAACAGAGAATGTTACTGCAACTTGAACTGTTCATACACATTTTCCTTATAAAATGTACAGACCTGAGTTTTCCAAATGTCTCAGTACCTGCAGATTGGGAAGGCTTCAGCTAGAGCCCTAAGTGTTAAACACCACTCCACAACAGGTGCCTGAACCTCGACATGCTCCTCCTCTCTTTCACCCTCACCCTCTGATCATGTATTTCCACACCTGTAAATGATATCCCTTTAAAATCAAACTTTTTATTTAGCATCTGCTCAGATCATATCATTTGATAAAAGGTAACTTGGGTTTACACAAGGACAAGCGAACAGAAATGGGCTGTCATTTCCAAAATATAGTTAGGAAAGGCAAAAAGGAAGCAGCAGAAGCATCACAGTTGGATCATAAAAGCCATTAAGGCCCTGAACTAGGGAGTTCCATTGGCTGCAGCTCATTCACGGCTGCTGAAACAGCGAGGAGTAAATTCAAGCTTGCACAAAGTAGGACAAATCCAGCCTTCCTCTGTCTCTTACAACAGGATATAAAAATCCTGCTAGGATTTTTCTATCTTCTAGAGTGTGTAACAAAACAAACCTAAAAATCAAGATAAATTTTAGAATGTTTCACATAAGAATTTACCTGTCAGCATGTATTTTTCCCTCTGTAACTCTTTTGAACAGTGAGATAATCAGTTTGTTTAAGTGTTTGGGGTTTTTGAACTAGTCCCCTAGACCACGATATCTGGACTCTAAATGCTGCAAAGAAAGCGCAAAATAAATTTAAAGTTGGCAAAATGCTGAAGAAAAAAAGAGTTGGAAAAGTGTCTTAGACCATACTTTTGTCGTGAAGATTTTTTTTCCCTGTTTGTAGACCAAAGAGGAGTCTGGTCTAATCAGTTAGATTACTTTTCCCCTTACCTGCCAAAAGGGATTTCAGTTTTGAACGGAGTTTCCTTACTGTATTTATTTTCAATGAAATCTACATTTGGATACGGTTTTGGTTTTTTTCAGGTCACAGTATTGTATTACAAAATCAAACATCTGTCTATAAGAAGAGAGTATTTTCTTGTATTTACAAAGCACCTTTCCTCCCCAAGTGTTCACAATAAGGTGAGGGCACTGTAATGAAAGTGCAGCCAGCACTGGCAAAGTCTCACTCTGTATGGATTTGCCACTATCCAGAGCAGGGAAAGAGTACTGTCCTTTTCCAGTGCTTCTCAAACCATGTGTAAATCAACCATGAATGTACTGGGGTTTCTCTCCTGCACACCACATTACATCCTCCAGCTCTGAACATGCCACAGATGAAAAAGTGGCAACACATTTGGCAAAGGTCTATCAGACACCTGTAACAGACGCCTGTAACAGCACAGCACCAAGCAAGGCTGTTCCGTAGTGTAAATGAAGACTTCGTTTCAGGACAGCATCTCACCCATTTAGAATGAGCAGAGGAGGAGATCCCATCAAACAGGAGCTGGGCTGGGCTATGAAATCTGGGATTGGACATCTGGAAAATGACTTGAGATTGCAAGTGGAGGATTGCAGTGGAGGATTGCATTCCTTATCCTCCCTGTCTGGTAAACAGCTCCAGCCATCTCAGCACACTCACTACACATCCTCCCAAACTCAGGTGTCCAACAGACATGTAGAGACACAACCTGCCAATGACAAGAAGGAAGGGAGACACAAGGAGGAACCGGGAGAACAGGACAAATGAAACGAGGCAGACAAAGACCAGGAGGTAGGTGACAGCTGCAGCGGTGCCAGAGGCAGAAGTGACAAACTGGAGTCCACAAAGTATTTTGAAGTACTGCAGGAAGCAGCTCAAACCAGAGAGCAAATCTGGGAGCCTGAACTGTGAGTGCAGGTGTGCGGTAAATTCCCCAGCTAGGTAGTACTGGCTTGGTCATACCAAACAAGAGAGACTCTTTCAGAGTCTGAACACAGGCACAGAACAGTTCTACTACCTCAGGGGAAGTTTTAAACACTGCCAGCTCTCTAGGTTAGAAAGAACTTCCTGTTTGCAGTCTGGAGCTTTCCAGTTGCCTTGAGGATGAGCAGTTATGAGTCCAAAATACTGGTCTGATAGCAAAACAGAAAAAGAGAGAAAGCTTGTAGGCCTGGGGGTTCCCACGACTGCCTGAGCTGAGCAGTTCTTCCTGCCTGGAGCCAGGAAGAGTTGCCCAGGGAGATAAAACCTGCCCTGCAAAGTCCCAAATCCAAGTCATGCAAATTCCAATCTTCCCCCAAGCACTGATTGACTTCATCAGATGCATGAAGGAAATGGAAAAAGGAGGAGGGGCCTTACTGCCTACACACATACACACCCCACCTCAGGCAATAGAGGGGGTGTAAATAATGGAGCAGGTTCAGCAGCCAACAGCATTCAGGGTCGAATCAGTAATCCCATTTTTCCATTTCCGTTTGCTATTTGATGTAATTATAGTTTTTGATTGAAATCCACCCAGAGTGTAACCCCTTAGTTTAATGCACTGTTTAAATCCTTGGGTACACAACCATGCTGCTCCCTAGACTCGTCTGGAATAGGAAACCATTTCAATGCCAAAAATAAGTCTTTGCTTTCTTTGGTAACGCCCTCAGTCTTGGCTCAGCCTCTGCTACACCCACCAAAGAAACAGGGCAGGGAGTTTAAGAGGGCTGCTTGATACCACCCAAGGCTAGTGACTGTGCTGTGAGCTCAGCCTGCAAGAGGGTTAAACTTTTGAGAGCTTTCTTTAATGCCCAGACACTAGAAGAGGCGGCACAGCCATACAGACAAAGGGCCTGGAGCCTGGCCTCAACTTTCCCAGCACATTTGCTGCTATCCTGACCATAAATAGTAACAAGTCAAAGCCCTTCGCATGGGGTAAACAGTGGCTTCTGTCCTGAAAGGCCTCCTGAGGATAAAATTAACAAATGATATTCATAGTCCAAAGGAGAGCTGGGAGATCTACCTTTCTGTAAAATCAGATCACAGGAGCAGGTTTTTCTTCTCCGGTTCACTCAATACCACTTGGCCAAGAATGCAGGGCAACAGCTACAGCAGGCAGCCAGACACCAAACGGGTACCTGAACAATTACATCCCACAGAAGCAGCAGCCCACAGTAGTGTGACTGGGCTAGCAGCAAAATTGCTAATACTACTGGAGAGAAACTGCCTAGGAACAAGCAGTGTTTGAGGTGCCCATCAGTCTGCTGGATAGCAGAAGGAAAACGGTTCTCTGAGGGATTCATACCCAAGTCAGTACCTCTATCACTGTAAAAAGCCTGATGTGGGTTGAGGAGATACATAATACAATACACAGACTTGCTTCAAACAAGCATCTCAGGACAATGAGATGTACAAATGTACAATTTCACTCAAGATTAAGAAAAAATATCTTAATTCTCCCATACAGGGAAAACTCAGCATGGCTCCCTTCAACACTAATATTGTGTGAAGACTGAGGTATATGCAAGGTGAACATGATTAAAAAACACTAACAAAGCCTTCCCCAGCAGAGGAATGGAACCTCTGGGATTTGAGAACAGGGATGTTACAACTCCTGTTCCATACCTTCCTTTGCATAAAAAAAATGAAGGCCTCAAAGTTACCCCACAAGATTTTCAGACCTGTTGCAGAAACTCAGTGTAAGTCCAAGAAAGCTGCTGTGTTTGGATGCTTCTACACCCTGAGACACCCCACTCCAGGAGATATATGGCCAGCTCAGTGCAGGACCTTTGGAACCAACTAAGACTCTTTAGACCTGATTCCGTGTGGCTTAGCCTTTACAGCATTATTTACGTCAAGGCCAAGAACTGGCAAAAAAGTGTGATTAGAACAGCACCACTATAAACAACTTTACGAAGGCGAAAGGGACCAGATAATCAGCCCATCCCTTTCTATTTCATGCCGTAGAGGAGTTCTGGGTGAAGGAGGAGGTCACTGAACCAGCCTCCTGGGCTGTAGGCACCTTCCCTGGCAGCACCATGACTCAGGGGGGAATCAGAGCCAGGCAGTGCCTGGCAGCCAGATAGGCTGGGCTGTGGCCGGAAGATGAAGACAGGAAAGAAAGAGAGAAGTACAGGCAACATGGGAAGAGTGGGTTGCCTGGGCTGGAAGGCAAAACCTGCCCTAGGCTTTTGCACTTCTAGGAACCGTCTGTCATTGACAGTATCTGGTAATCAGCTGAGACCCAGCTGCTGCACCTCCGTCACCAGGACAATCCACATGGCCAGCACAGGGCAGGGCACGCCATGTCCACTGGAACCTCCATGTCCTATTCTGCCCATTCCTGATGCTTCTGGCAGCTGAAGCTGCTCACCAGCATAAACCTGCCTCTCATCAGCTCTTCCAACTCTGCTCCAGCCCTTCCACTCAGTGGGTACAGGCAGTCACATTTTTTCTCTCTCCTCATCAGATATCTCTGTCTCTCTGAAATATTCAGATGATTTGGTTTTGTTCTCTTCTCCCCCCCATCAAATCCTCCCCCTGCTTGTGGAGGCAGTGGATTTCACCCAGGCACAGAAGGCTAATTTACACCCTTCAGGGTTTAAAATAGCAGTGGCGTAAATGAAAAGTCCAATTTCTTCAAATTTGCATTGTAAAACCATCCTTCAACTTCCTTGAAATAAATTTTACTATTTTATTAGTGCAAACAAAATGGTAATAAAACACTAATACAGTGCCTTGTATCCAGGGGAAGAGCTAAAATTAACATAGACCGAGCAGTGTTTGCTATTACATTCAATTACCTTTTTACTTGAGATTTACATTCTCATCCCCTTAATCTCCATAGTGGTGGCTTTGAAATCATTCCCCACAGTCCCTCCTGTGCTTGCAATGGACAGCAGAAAAGCTGCTCACTCGCCACTGCTGGCTCCTGCTGCCAGCACCCCAGTACCAGCCTCTTCCCTCGAGACCCCTGGGCAAGTTTCCCTGGAATGTCTCTGAAGAGAAAATACAGCAAATGTGTTCACCTGCCTTTCTTAGTCTCATTCAGACCCTTACTTCTAAACTCCAGACAAATACACTAGCACCAAAAATACAGCCTGTGTTCTACAGCTGCCTTCAATCCGGCTCTGGAAACTGTTCCTTAATTCTCAGCTACAAGCCATGTTGCAGGCAAGTTTTATTATCTCCACTGTATAGATAACTAAGGCAAAGACTGAGAACCAAAGTCAGAATGCAGCTGCTCTTGGCATAAAACCGGAATAGCCCATTTTGTAGTGGAAGTATTCCAGCTTTCACTTAGGGCTCACTGAATTCAGACTCTGCTCTCAAGTTAACTGGGATTATGTCCTGCAGCCCAGGCTTAGAGGCAAAGTCAGGAAAAGAGCAGCTCCAGGGCTGTCTGATGAAACTGAGAGGGAACCTCCATTGGAAAGAAAGCCCCATATTCATACTAATACAATCCAGGGAATCCATTTCCCCAGCATCAGGGCAGGTTTTTAATTGACAGCAACTCTTGATGCTTTAACATAGTAGGTATGGCAGTGATTTGGCCATTATCAAAAGAATGGAAAGACTTCCACAGGACTCCATAGGAAAATCCCGCATCAATCCAGCTCCAGAGAGAGACTTTCATTCTTGGCTCCCCTTTCTTCTTTTTTGAGTACTGGAAGTAGGACACCTCCCCACTTTAAGCCAAGTCAAAATATTTAGCCTTTCTTTGGAGAGCACGGCCAGCATCTGCAATACAGGTGATATCCTGTATCTTTTTCTCATTCATTTTGACACAATGTTTTGTGATACCCAAACGAGAGAACAGAGATTAATTGAGCATTGTGTAACATATTTCTAAGCCGGGCAAGAAAGGAGTGAACAGCCTTTCATCCCAGTCTCCTCACTACCCAGCCATTCCAGTGTTACCAGACCACTACAACACGGCACAGAGTCAACAGCTAAGAAGTACAGGGCAATTTGGGAAGGTACCAGGCAGCCTCCTAGGGAGGAGCATCACCCAAGAGAAACAGATCCCTTGAATGCCACCACAGCGTAGGCCAGCTGTAACACGTGTGTACTGCCAGATGCCTGACAGAGAGAGCTGGCATCACCTGTTTGGATGGCAAAACACTTCTACATGCTCCAACCAAGTCTCAAGAGTGCTGCATGGCCCTGACTGTACCTACAGTACCCGCCAATGAACTGGCTCTAATGGCCCTGCTGAAACCCAACCCCACCAGAATCCATTTTGTCCCGCACAGCAGCAGATTATTCTAATTTCCAGTGCCCCTTGGGCAGCTAACTCACAACTTCCAATTCTTCTTTTTGAAGAATAACATTGCAAGATGATTCACCAAGAGATTTTGTGCCAACCTGAAAAAAAGGGCAATCTGTGTCGTAGCACCTGGTGGTATTAAGGAGTCTTCCAGGCAGTATCCCTGAGAAACTGGCCTCATGGTTCTCTTCATTTTCTCCTCAACAAAACCCTCTGATTTCTGCATTTTAATCATGATTTGTCTGCCTAGCCCCTAAATTGCTCATCTGTCCCTCCTCCTGAGAAGCATGGTTCTTCATGCTTTCCCTCTAGCCATCTTGATCTTCATGGCTGGAGGAGAAGGATCATGCAAAGCATGAATAAATGACAGATAATGATAGATAAATGACAGAACAACTGACAAATCCTCCCCGTCCAAATAACAAATGTGACCCCAGGAAACCTTTCATCCGTCCACCTTCTAGAAGGCAGTACACAAAGGCCCTTACGCAAATACAATTATCACAAGACACCAAGCAATACAAAAGACCCCAAACAATAAAGTGTAGGAAAAAGAAACCTGCCCAAGAGCACAGGGCTAAGGTTGGTTTCAGCTGGTCTTCTGTCCCTTTTTTTCTGTTCCCTTTCCCCTGCTCCCCTGAACAAAAGAAGTTTGTTGTCAGGTTCAAACATTTCCTGGGCCTTGTCCGAGTTCCACCTTGTTTTCTTTTTCTCTTTTCCCCACCCTGTACAAATAAAGCAAAAACCAACTGGCACCACCTGTGGTGAAAGGACAACTAAATGCAGAATTTTATCTTTTCTTTCTTTTCTCCCTCCTCCTTTTTCCCTTTTCTTGGCCAGAAGTTTTGGGCAAAGGACAAAAGGTATTGTTTGGTAAGCATAATTCCAGGGGCTGAGTCACTAAAGCACTGGCTGCTGCTGGAGTAGAGTAAGCCAAGCCACTGCTTCACTAAATGCAACAAAAATGCCAGCAGCACCGCTGCAAGCTCTGCCGGCCCCAAAGCACAAGGGGCAACAGAAGATTCACATAGCATGAAGAGGCGCAAAGAAATGAAAAAAAATCCTGGTACAAATATCCTCACCTAAGCAATCTTAGGAGGGAAGACTCACACCCCAGAGATTGTGCTGTTCCCTAAAAACAGTAACGGTTGGGGAGGTCACAGTAAAAAGTTACAGCCTTTACTTATGATAAGGGAAGGCCCAGATGCCTTCTTTAGTTCTTCATCCAGGCCTACTTTTTTGATTTCACGACCCAAGTCAGACCCACAGCTGGTCAATCCTTTAAGCTCTGGAGGCAGGGAGCTCTTTCCCCACCACTGTGAGCTCTGGAGGCGGGGAGCTCCCATTGCAGCCCCAAGCACAACAGAAGGGGCACGAGGCTTCCAGACACTCCTACGATGCAGAAAGTCATCAACCCATTTCTGGCTGCAAATTAAACAGTGCCCCAAGCAGGTACTTGCTCAGAACACGTACTGAAGCGCACTGCAGACCCTTGAAACAACATGGTGCATCTGGGGGAGTTGGAGCACTGGCTGTTTGTTTATTTTATGATGCACTTTGGTCTCTCTCAGTTGCACTGTTATCCTACACCTGTTTGCTCCCTTTCTCCAGGCTGATAACAGGCAGCACAGTGTGCAGTGGGGGCCTGGCCTGGCTCTTTTTGTGTTTAATGAGACATATGTATTTAGTTCCAGACCATCAATAGTCAGAGAGAGGGAAGAGGCAGAAAATTTCCCTCAATAAGCATAGTCAGTTCAGCAGCGATGTGGAGCAAGGTCCTGAAATGGACAGAAAGAGAACAAATGCCTTTGTTGAACAACTCTCATGAGGGCAAATCCTGCTCCCCCAGAGCAGCACATTTCCTATGGAAACCCACACTCACACAGAGCATTATGTTGCTCTCCATTCCCTTAAGGCAGACACAGGCCTAGCATCTTGCAACAGTTCTGGCATCTCTTCACGGCAGACCCCATGACACATGGAGGCGGCTGAGAACAAGGGATCGTGCTTTTCCAGGAACAGGGAATCCAGATTTTCTGGTTTATAAATTTTCCCATCTGGATTTGTTTTGTTGTTCATAGGGTAGATCACCAGAGATAAGGAGAGAAAAGTAAAGAAGTATCAGAGCAGTGGCAGCCCTGATGGGCTCAGATGAATTTCTTGCATGTAACAATCTCCCATTTGGGCAGAAATTTGAATGCATTTTCCAGCAGCAACACAGATAAACTGGCATTCTCCGCTGGGGAACGTTTCAGCTTCTGCTGCTGCCTACAGGTTCTGTGACACAGGAACCGAGAAGCTTGGACATGCCCACTCTCAAGACTGACTTGATAAGGACATGGCAACTTCTCTACCATTTGCATGGCAAAAATTAAAATCTCAGACTTCTTCATGTGAAGCCCCGTAGAAGAGCAGGTTATTACCTGAAACAACTCCAATGAAAGACTGTGTTAGGGAAGTCCCGCACAAGCTTCCAAGTGGCCTAGGGAAGAATGGTTAGGTCATCTCCACAGAACAGAACCAGCAGCTTTACCACTCTGTGGCACAGGGCCTGTCAGAGTCTGCTTTCTGGGGAAGAACCCCCCCAAGATTGCAACCAGATGGTCTTAGCAACAGATCTCCCAAGCTCTACCAAGTCATACCCCTGCTCTAGGTAAGACCAGGCCCTATGGAACCTATCAGGGCCTCTCTTCCCACCTCTGCAGCCTTGTCCCAAGGCTCTGAACTGGCTTCCAATGCTAAGTGCTGTCTAGGTGCAGAAAGGCACCTGCAGACTAGAGCAGATACGGGTCTGGAGCCCAGAGATTCCCATAGGGAAGAGCATTCTGAAGAGTGGAACCAAGGGACCAGGAGCTGTAATGCTAGGCATGTTTGCTCTCCCCTGCCACTTCTAAGCCCAGCTGCTGAATTTACACACAGCAAGGACTACTTGGTAAAGCCAGCACAGCGCTGTCAGCTGGGAGCTTCTGCACACTAAGCTCCTGGTTAAATGTTTTCATCAAAACCAGATCGAGAAAGTGCAGAGCAAACACCACCAATTAGTGGCTGGGATGAATCGTTCCTGCCAGCAGATCTGGCCAGAGGAGCATGAGTCACCTTAACCCTTTGGGAGCCAGAGTCAGAGCCAGCACAACTCCAAAGGAGAGACGAGGCAGACAGGAGAGGAACCCCCTCCTGGGTCTTTTATTTGTAACCATTCCTTTTCATTTATTTGTAGGGAGTCGAATTCAGGAGCAAACACTTGCTGTGTTTGGAACCACGATATCCCCGTAACCTTTGCTGTCACCATTCTGCTCCAGTGAAGATGGACATGAGTTGGTTCGGAGACCCAGGCAGCACGCCAGGGCAGAGGCTGCCAGATACCTGTTGAGGAGGTCTGGGGTTGGTCATCCCTCAAGCCATCTCTACCTTCCGAGCCCATTCCAGGTAATAAAAAATATCACCTCACTTTTGCTGAAGACCAAAGTGTCAGTGAGAGTAACATGGCAGTACTTGATGTCTCATTCCAAGACAAAACGTTTCCCCACTATAAACATAAGGAAATGTTGTCAGCAGTAAGAGGACAGGCGGGCTGAGGTGTACACGTCCCTCTTTCTTGACACTGCTGTAAACTGTCCAATTTCTGAACATGTAAGAGGTGGCCAAAGTTAACTGTGTGACTGGGCTAAATTCTCTTTCAATATAAGTAACATGCTGGTGGTTCTGGCAGGATTCAGTGACACAACTATATACCAAAAGTTCAGCTATCTAGGAGTATCCAGTGCTGCAACATTACAGGTGTTCAGAGAGATCAGTCACTTCTGCAGTCAGAAGTCTTCTTTTGCTCTCAGTCACACAAGCAAATACCTACTGACTTCACCTCAGCACGGACTGAGCAGACACCGCAGGAAGGGTCCAGGACTGTGTATGGACCAAATCCTGCCTACCTACCATGGCATCCAGCAGACATGGCACTGCTGTTCCAGGTGGTGTTTTGCAAATTCTCTCTGCAAGGGAATCTACTTTGGACCAAGCTCCCTGTCTCAAGGTGAGGGACAGTAAAGGCATGGGGGCAGTGGACCTGCAGCTATGGAGATCAAGAGGCATTCACCCGAGGCGAGGAAGCTAAAAGCCAGAAATGGATAAATTAACACCATGGTTTATATTGGGGAGGCTCCTTTCAATCTAGAGCGATGTGGGATGCAGCCCATGATCAGCCCTTCATAGTTCCATGTGTCTAAAGATGGGCCCCCCAAATGTGAATTTTGAGCATAGCATGATTACTGGAGCAAACAGCTTCAGATCCTGCTGAGCCAGCTTGTGGCTGTATTCAAAACTGAGTAAATTTACAGCTGCAAGCTGGGAGTTTATACAACCCGTAACTTGTTAGGGATGGCTGACCAAGCCAGAACGATCCCTCTCCAGCCAACAGAGCCCCTATTGGTTAGCCCTCTGAGTGCCTAGTAGGTTTTATTATTTTTCTTTCTCTTTTTCTTTTGCTTAGGTGGGGGGAGGGGAAATATCTATTTTTGTTCTTTTACTCACCAAACACAAATTAAAATTAAATCTCAGGTTCAATCCACTACATATTCCTCAGTGTATCAGCTGGGGACTGCCCAGTGACCATCTCCTTGGATGAGGCTGCTGCATTTTTCTCACTCTGTGCAGTCTTGCACCATGAACAGCTCCACAGGATTCAATGTATTATCATCAGAGTTCATAAGGCTGCTCTTATGCTGCCCCTTTTGTGTGGACACTTCCCTCCCCACAGATGCTACTCTGCTCCAACCTGGGCTGGAAGAAAATGGGGTCTGAGTTGTCTGAGTTTAGTGCAGCAAATATGGTGCCCTGAGAAGATGTTCCTTCCATCTCCTTTACAAGGATAAACAGATGGAACAGTATCAGATCTGAAGTGATCTGAACCTGGATTCACACAGCAACACAAGGAGCTGCCAAATAATGGGAAAGCAGCAGCCAGAGAGTGTGAACAGGACTCCAGGAGCCCTCTGATGGGAACAAAATCAGCATCATCCATTGCGCCTGCAAGTGTGAAAGACACCCTGTCCAAGGGCAATGGGGGACTTGCCTGCATGTAACTGTCTCAACCTAAGATCCTCTGTTTTCATTACAGCATGGTCCTGGTCCCAGTTCTTGTCTGAAAGGCATTTTTAGAAGGAAGTCCAAACATGATATGACTGCAACAAGGCTGGATGAAGGGCTAGGGGTTTCTCCTGGGACTAGCTATTTTTTGTGACCACAGGCAAGACAAGGACAGTCACATCAGCTTCCACAAGACACACATTCAGGAGCATGAGGTGCCCAAGCACGGTGAGAGGGACATACACCTACCTCAGTCATTACATGGCTGCAGGCACACCAGGCACTGTCCTGGGAGGATGCAGTTTTTCTAAGACACGGCTAAGGAGCGTCAGTAGGTCTCTCCTTTACCCTCTGCTCCATCCTGAATACGTAACAGCCCAGTACACCAATAGTTTACATGAGTTAGAGCCAGCTGAAGCTTTAGGGGGTTCAGGCAGGACAAAATATTCTTTAGCACCCAGCCACCAAGTAAGAAAATTAGGTAAATGGGGACCTTTGGTGAAGTCTTAAATAGGAGACTGGAAAAGGGGAAATTTCCTCTCTATCTGCTCTGTGAGATAGACTACCTACTGCTGTTCCCACAGTTTAAAATACTTAAGTCCTCCAAGGTGCAGCTTAATTTTCTTTTTTAAAAAAGAAAAGTGTCAGTCTAATTAGATAAATCCTCCAAGCACGTGGCCCAGAGTTCGTCATGGAAATTAACCTCCTTGAAAGATCACAGTGACTGAAATAAGAAACTGTGTGTTTTGGCATAGTGCAGTGAAATGGGAGATGCAGGCTGCATTTCATAGACCTTCCCTTTCATAAACCTGCCGCATTTCTTATCTGCCCTACTGGCCCTGAGCTCGGCAGCAAGACTTTATCTCCCAATGCCTGTTTGCAAATTGCTTCTGAGAGGTTACAATAACCCCTGGGAGAGATTCTGCTGGCTCACTAGTGTGAAAGGACACTGCTCCCCTCGTATAAAGTTGGACCAGCCTGAGGCACAGGTAGAGGGAGGGGCTCATCACCACAGCCCTCTGGAGTGGATGTTCTGCAGACACAGCTCCCATGGGGAGGCAGCCAGGCTGGGAGCTGTTTGCCAGCCTCCCAACTGCTCTGCCAGCTTCACCATGCACCACACAGTAAAAAGAGATTCTGCGCAGCCCTCACTCTTCCTGTCATGGGGATGGGCTGAGTGGGGCAGGAGGGAGATACCTCGAGGCTGCAGTCTGTGATCACATAGCTCAGTTTGCATTTACGCCAGGTACGTTCACATCTTCTTATTTAGAAAGCTCTGCCTATCCACACTGGGAAAAGTGTAGGGTTGGCAGTTCATACTGCTTAGGAATAGAATGTCCCGGTACCTTTGCTATTGGAAGCAGAAGCAAAACCAGGAAAAAAATGAACTGGCTCCTAAGTGAAAGTCAACTGCCAGCCTCACCTTCAAATACAAGCAGGGATCAGAACCAGGATACCTTGTACTTTTAGGACACACTTTCCAGTCAACTCTTCTCCAAGCCCAGCAGGCAAACTTATGCTTGGGTCACACTCTCAGCACTTGTTCCTCAGGCCCCTCCCAAGTGTCACTACACAACACATTTTAACAGAGAGCTGAAACAAGACCCCTCTTCACAGCTCCAAATAGACCATCAAGGGATTCTCTCAAGATTTCCAGTTCCCACTGTTCTTTCAAAGGATAGCATCCAAAACTCCCTGAAAAACCTGTAGAGTTCGTCTACCTCCTTCCTTCCCAAGTCTGATGGATGATGGTGTGTGTGACACTGTGCCACCCTCCCATCACTGAGACCAACCTTGCCAGCTGACTTCACACACAGAAGGATCAGGAACAGCCTCAGAGACCAACTCTGGGGTGACTTATTGTATTGTCATTGAAATGACAAGCCTTATGGCTTAGAATCTGGGATTTGTTTCCAATGTTGTTTCAAAACAGCATCGCTGGTGGCAGAACAAAGATAGGGTACCTTCTGGAGAGAAAACTACCTCGAAATGCCATGGCGGGCAAGGAGCCAGAGACCCCCAAAGGCCCCAAACAACTGACAGTTCTGCTGTGCGTTTTCCTACAGCAGTTATTATGCACGAGGCCTTGGCAGCTGGATGGCTCTAGAGCTCACCCAGTGAGCACAGACTCGTATCTCCGGGTCCTATTCTAGACCAGCTCAACCACGCGTGAAAGGTATTAGCTGACACCCCATCAACAGCCATTGGACAGAGTCAGTGAGAGGGGTTGCAGGCAGATCCCTCTGTGCAAGAAATGGAGCCTCCTTGCTACAATTTGTTAGCTGTCTTAGGAAAGAGTTCAAAAGACAGATGATGCACAAAAACTGCATTCAGGTTTCCTCCTGCTCCCTCCAGATCAGGGCTGAGGCATGCTGAAAGGACACTACGGAAGAAACCAGGATGAATTCAGGCCTAATACATTTCCTTAGCAGTTCTCTGTCAAGTACAGGCAAGCTCCACAGTTCCATTATTATTAACTTAATACCTAATAATATTGCAATAACTTAATACCTAACAGTATTACCAATGTAATATGTTAACTTGATGCCAAGCACCTGGACCCAGAAAAATCAGCATTTAACAAGACTTTCACCTCACTGCACTTGGCTTCTGCCAGCTGATCAAAACTCAGCATCCACAACTCTTTCCCACCTGCTCCAAGACATTTGGAATAATTTTAAAAAAGGTAAAACTCCTACTTCAGCCAGAAGCTAAGGGCTGAACCAGAGAGACAACACAGACTGCAGAAGGGGAAAAAATATACATATGCTATTCCACTCCCCTTCTTTAGGCTTTGGATGCATTAGGCAAATTCCCAATTACAGCAATCCCTTCTGCCTGCAACTGGCGTTGAGATAAAAGACCAGAAAGCAGGGCCAGTGGGCATCACTGAAAGCTCAGCATCTTCCATTACACACCAGCACAGTCAAAAGGGCGATGCCAACCCTGCAATGTTTTTTTCCAGAAGGAACACGCACACACCCTTTAAAATGGGTATGGTGAAATCCGCCTGGAGAGGGAAGGACTCGGCAACACCAGCAGGTTCCTGACGCCTTATCATCAAAGCAAGAAGCCCAGCCTCTGAATTCATTTCATCAGTGTCCTCTTTCTTCCTTCTCCAAGGGTTCAAATCCCCGAACGCGACTGCAAAGACATTGCCAAGGAGGTGTCGTGCGATATCTGAATCCACAATGGATTCAAAGACATCTCCATGTTTTGCTGTCAGCCTGAAGTTTGAATAAGGGAGCCCACCAGAAAGAGTGAATGAACGCTGGCAGCTGCCAGCAGAGCGGAGCCGAGCCTGTGCTTTAAGCCACCTAGTGTCCGAGCCGCGCAGGGAGATGCTTCAGGAAATGCGGGCTAAGAGTTGAGACATCCAAGGAGACCGACGCGGAAAGGAGCAAAGGACAGGGTGCACCGGTTGGGAAGCGAGCCCGAGCCGAGGAAGCAGGCGCCAAAGCGGAGGCACGGCAAAGCACCGGCCCTGGGACGCCGCTCCCGCCCGCGCTGAGCCCCAGCAGCCCACGAGGGTGTACAGCCGACTCGTTTCTCAAACAGACCTCCGTCACAGAACCTCACCATTACAGGCCAACATTTCAGCCCCAAGGTCCAGATGGGTTGCTCGGGTGCAAACCTGGGACATCTCTGGGATGAAAACTTGGAGACAACTTGCCCCAGCATCGGCCTGAGGAAAGAACCGAAAGCGTCCCAGAGGCACAAGCCCTACTAACCTGTGCCCACGCCCCTAAAAACCACTCTCATCCGCATCTCCTCTTCTGCTCCCACAGTAGCCCCCTCCTCCTCACTCTCTTTCTCTGTGTCCTCGAGACTCCTCTCACCTTGAGGAGTGTTAGGATTACCCAGCATTTACACTCAATGCTCCTCTTTATTCCTTAAGACTTATTAAGAATGATAATGAGCTCCAAAGCAGTGACACGTCTCTCTCTCTCCCCCTCTGTCGCGCTCTCTCTCTCTCTCTCTACGTGCCTTTTCCGTCAAAGGCACACAGGACAAATCCGACCAAAAAAAAAAAAAAAAAAAAAAAAAAAAAAAAAAAAAAATCCTGACAATATGAATCAAGGACACATGAGGATTTATATTCTACAAATCCAGTCTTTTTTGGTTTTATTATTTCTCCTCAAATTCCATTCCTTTCCTCTTCTTACTCATGTTGTCGTTGTCCCCCCCACCCCAAACCTCTCAGACTTTGAATGAAAAAGAAGAAGAAGAGAAGAAAGCTGCTTGCCTGGAAAACCTTGTTAATGTGGGGCTCTTAAACGGTTGATTAATTTTAGCAAAATTTATGATGTGCCCTTGCTCTTCTTTGAAGCTGCAGTCTTACATACCAAAAGCAAGTTAACTTTGAGATGTCTGTGTGAGCCCACTGTCCCCTAATTCTTAGATAACCTATTTAGGTACAACAAATGTACGGGAGAGAAATGTTACACCAGAGCATGAGAACAGTCACCCTGTCGGATGCTCAGAGTGGTTCAATTCAAATCCCTTTAGTACAGCCTTATAATCACAACCTGAAAACTCCCAACTTCTAGCTATTTAACTTCCCATAAATATTAAAAAATAAAATAAAATAAAATAAAATAATAAAAAATCACTAGTCACTCCTTCAGAAACAAAAGGAAAGAGGGAAACAAATTCCAAGAGAAGCCTCTCCAAGTTACATGTGCACACGCCACCGAAACGACAGACTCTCAGCTGCACTGGAAACATCAGGTTCTCCCGAAGCCACCTTTAAACCAGCTACATTTCGCCAGAGGGAAAAGCTGAGCCTAAGGGAACATCATAATACTGATCTATACATATCCTGAACTATACCTCAATATTTCAGTCATCTCCTCAGCTTCCTCCTACCCAATACTTGCTTTTATTCTTCGTCTCCCTCTGCTAGACTCTGTTTTTCTGATACAGACATCAGAAGGTTAAGAGCTCAATTATCAAGTCCGTTGAAATCCTCAGCTTCATGTTACTTAGAAGGTTGTCTGTTGCTCTTTGGAACTACATTGCAAAATCTCTTTCCTTCTCAGCTTTTCTTTTTCCTACTTGTAACGTCTATTTCTGACACACCCCTGTGTGAACCCACAAATCTATTTGGGGTAAATGGAGAGAAACGCTGAATTGGTTGGGAGACAGAAACATTAATAAAAATAACCTTAAGAGTGCCTAGCCAGACTAAACCTGAAGCACTTGCAATCTTGACACCTAAAGTAACATCCACACGGAATTTACAAAACATGATTCGAGTGGTTCTAATTAGCCCCAGTCTGTGGAAATTTGGAAGGAAGCGGCTCTTTGATTAATGTTACAAACCAGAAAGGAAACATATTTTAAAAGTTAAAGTTGCAGCATTGTGGAATACAGAATCATTACCAGCATGCATTTATGATACCTGCTTCAATCAGATGGCTTGGGGTTTTGTTTTTAGGGTTTTTTTCTTTTTACTTTAAGAATAAAAGGAAGACAGGATGCAAGTAAAAGCTTTTGTTTAGGGAAGTATGTGGCGCTTTTATCTCCCAAGGAATTTATATAGCTGGACTGTGTATAAATCCTTCTGAAAATGAAATTAGCAAAAACAAAACGAGGGTGAAGGTGCTGCAGGGAGTGTGGGAGGGGGCAACCATCACCTCAGTAAATCATAGTGGATAACCAGCCCCTGGCTTGGACAGATAGCAAATTCAGTTTTAATAGGAAGAAACAGAGTTGGAAAGAGAAAGAACAAGATTCATACCTGCAGCAAACTCCTTGCAAAAATGGGGGGGCAATTTTTAATAAGCTTTTGAAAGTTACCGTGCAAGTTTGCTTGGGCTTGAAAAGAAAAAGGAAATAAGGGTTTTTTCCAGCTAGTTTGATTGTTTTGGGTGGAGCTCAAGCCTGTGTGTATATATGCTGTATATAAAAATGAATTACTAATTCTTTCCTGGAAACTGTTTGAATTACAATCTGCAAGATAGAAAAACACACCTTTATTTTAACACTGATTTTAATACAGATAGAATTGGAGGGAGGGGGGAAATGTGAGGGAAATGTTTTTTTCCCAATACACAGCAAAACCCCTAAGCAAGAATAACATCCCACCACACATACCCAGAGACACTTTGCTCAGCTGTACAACACCAACTTCACTCCAGCTTTCACTGGCTTTTCCCTGTACAAAGGCTTTGCTCCGAAACTGCAAGAATGACAATGTCATGTGTGTGGAAAGCTGACACTTAGATCTTTTAAAAAGAAATTCGGAAAAATAAGCTGTTGATTTCTTGGCTAAAGTAATTTCTTGTTCTAACTCATGTCACTGGGCTAAAAAAAAAAAGAGAGAGAGGGAGAGAGAGATATGACTTTCCTTGAATGATCTGTTTAACCTAAGCCAGAGGAAAAAAAAAAAAAAAAAAAAAAAAAAAAGAAGTCATTAATTACTTATGTGAGCTATTGCTTCTGAAAGACAATAAACCTGCCTGGTCGCCATGGATATGACATATTTGCTCTGAAAACAACACAATAATTAGCAAAGGGGAAAGATACAAGGAGAATATGCAAACTCCTGAGTTTAAAGCCATAGTGTTTCCTTTTTTCCCCTCCTCTTTTTACTTGTCAGAGTCAATTCTGTTTGCAATTCAAATCAAACAAATAAACAGAATACTTACAAAAAATTTTAAATTATCTCCCACACATCAAATCACACACACGCACAAAAAAAAGGAAAAAATTTACAAGGAAAAAATATTTAAGTCTAGTATGGACAGATCATAAACCACTTGGTGTTTTCCGTATATGTGTATATATGCACATATATATTTATATTTCACACAGATATATATATATATGTGTGAAATATAAATGTATATATACACACAAACATACATGAGTTATAAGGGTTACATACACTATTTCCTCTAGGATTATTCTTTTACTTTTACGATCAGTATAGAAGCATAGCAAGATGAAAAACATCTCTGATTTAGGGAGTGGAAACATTTTGAAGATACACTAAAAGAAAGTACAATAAGGTGGGGTTGTTTTTTTCCCTGTGTTAAACATGCATTGTGTTGGTTGTAATTTTTTTGCAAATCTTTGAACTTTCCTCTAAAAATGAGCAAAACCCCACAATTGGTGTGCACTGTGCATCAACCTAAACAACACATCGGCTTACCAGGAATTCTCAAATTTTAAGGAAAAAAATATTCTCTCACCTTAGTTACTTTAGTTCTAAAGTGATATCACAGTGAATCACATGTAATAATGCAATGGATAAGTTAAGAAATAATGAAAACTGAGTTACATGCTGAGATGCTTCCTTGAAATAATTTATAAATGTTGAAGGGAAAATGTTTTTTAGATTGCTCTCTCATTAAGATGAGACAAAGACTATTAAAACCTTCTCTAATGCAGTAGCTTGCTGGATTCTGACCTTCCACATTTAGAAACCAAGTAATAAAAACACCCTAACAAGCACTTTATCTTTGGAGATATTTGACTTTGAACTTATTTTAACTTTAAAAAGACTTGGAAGGTATAAAAATAACAACATAGTTGCCACCAAGTTTCTGTTGTTGTTTTACAGAGAAAAAAAAATCTTTAGAACAAAATAATCAGATTAAGGAAACATCCCCCTAATTTAACTGTCTCGCTCTCTCTCTCTCTTTTTTTTTTTTTTGGTTTTGTTTGTTTTGTTTTTTAACAATAGTTTTTAGCTGGACGCTTTGATCTTGAAAGGGTTCTGCTATCTTGTGTGATGGGGGGGGGGGAAATGATCTGTTTTAAATGATGATGCAAAAAAAAAAAAAAAAAAGGATCAAAGCCCTGACTTTCTGTTACCCATAATAAGTTCTGTCTTGCACAAAGCTTCAACTTCAGGGTTTAATATATAAAATATACAGGAGCCCAGTAAAAGCGCTGAAAAGGTGCAAAGTCTGAAAACAAAAGGGGACGCTGCTCCTTTAAACGTTTTAGTGCATATGGAGTTTGATTTCTGAAAGAGATCAGTTTAACATCTCCATAGAAACCAGCAACAGATTATCATCAACAGAATAAATAACTAGTCTAATAAATTAAACAGGAGGCATAAGATCTGGAAACTTGATTACTGAAGTTCAACAATATTCTCCCATAAACTCTTCCAAGCTACCTTTAGGGTAGCTAACAAGGTGGCAGCGACACACAGATAAAAGGTAGGTGGGAAGCAGGCAGCACTTCTGAAAGAAGTCAGAAACCTTCGCAAGAAATTATACCACGCTGACAGTCAGCAAATCAATAGAGGAAATAAATTCATCAATGAAGTTTTGGGAGAGACAGCTACTCTTCCAGGGAACGAGCTGCCAGTACGCGCTATGCAGTGCAGCGCGGACAGGAGGGGGCACACAGAAGGTGGGACGCGCAGATCCTGAGAAGTTTCACCCTTCCGACCCGAAAGCGCAGGAGAGCTCGAGTCGATCGCTCAAACCTGCCGTGATTCGGAGCACCTCCGGCCGCAGCCCACCCCTTAAAGTTTTGCCGCACAAGTTGCCCGCCGCATAGCCAGGCGCTCACGGCGCCGGCCCCAAGACAAGCGGCAGCGCCAGTCCCGCGCCCGCCCGAGCCTCCTGACAGCTCGCTCGCCGCCCCGGGCCGCCGCCGAGCCCGCCTCTGCTCTGCGCTCCGGCGGCCCCTCGTTCCTCCTCTGCTCCCCCGGACTGGTGCTCCGCGGCCGGCGGCGCTCGGGGGCCCCAGCACGGCACCACTCCTCGCCTTCCCTGTCCGGGCCCCCCCCACCGGCCCGGCTTATGAGTGACCGCTCGGACACCTGTTCCCCGACCCCAGAGCCTCCAGCGTGGACAAGCCGCTCCCCCGGGAGTCCCGGCCCGTGCCCCCCACCCGCGGCCATCCCGGTCGGCCGTCGCCTGCCCGACACTGCCCCGCCGCGCACGGGGAAAGGGGGAAAGGGGAAGGAGGCGGATGGGGGAAACTTCCTGGCTCCGGATGGCAAATCAGCTGCACATTCTGCAAATACCATCGGGTAAAAATAACCTGCGGCTTCGCCCGGGGGGGCCGGGCCACCGGCTGCCCCGACCCGCGCTCCCGGCCACCGCGGCCCCTGCCCACCGCGACCCTGCCGGGGGTCTGCGACCGTGCCGCTGCGGGCACCGGGAGAGAAGTGCTGCTGGTCCCGGCCCGGCCACTTTGCAGAAAGTTCTTCCGGCGCGGCTCGGCCCGCCGCACCGGCCCTCTCCTCGGAGCGCTCCAGCTGCCGCTCTCCCAACTTTGCTGCCGCTTTCCCCCTCCCACCTCTCGGTGCCCTCGCCGGGACCCTCGGGTGGTGCGGCGCGGCGGGGCTTGCGGTTACCTGCCCTCGGCGCGGAGCGGGAGCACGTGTTCCCCCGTCCCCTGCCCGCGCTCCTGCCAAAGTCTTGGAAATTGACGGGCGCCGCCGTGGCCGCGGCTATCCGCCGCCGAGCGGGCCACGGCACTAACCCCGCCGCCCACCGGCCCGCCTGCTGCCACGGCACCTCCCTACTCCCGCGGGGCCGGGCGGCCGCCGCTGCCCCCGTCTGCCGGCCGGTGCCCGCAGAGGCTAACCGCTGCCCGCGGAGGTGAGCGCTGCCCCAGGGGGAAGCGGCTCGGAGCGCGGAGCGCTGCCACCTGCCGGGCAGCACCGCCCGCCCGCGCAGCGCCCCGGCCCCGGGGCTTCCGGCGGCGGGGCCGGGCGAGAGCGGACGGGCTTTACTGCACTTGGGGCTTGCTTTGGTTGAGTTTCCAAGTCAGGGAAATGTGTGTGTTTGGGATGGAGGCAGCAGCGCGCATGCGCCATACAAACTTGCCCTGATCCCGGATTTCCCTCCTCGCGCTCCCCTTTGCTTTGATTATTGAATTTTCCTATTTCTAACAGGAGGGCGGGCGTCGGCAAAAACCCGGCCCGGAATCCTCCGCCGCCCGCCCCGACCGGCCCGAGGTGGGGAAGGGGGGAGCGGCGGGAGGGAGCGGGCACGGAGCGGACTCAGTCTCCAGGCAGGCAGGGCAGGCTGTCAAGGGAGAGGCGCCTGCAAAACCCGGACTGGATCACCCTCCCCTGGCAAGGGAAAAGGCGAGAAAGTGTCCCCATTTCCCAGCCCGCGAGGGCAGCTGCCTGTCCCCTACCCTGTTCATCCACCAGCGGTTCCTCTTCCCCATCCGTCCTCCCTCCCAGAGTACCACTGTAAATTTTATGAAATTTTCTATTTTGCAGCCTGCTGATCCCTGTTCACCTTAGCTCCCTTAGACTAAACTGCATGGAGATGACATATAATTAGGTTGTGTGTACCACTTTATTCTCCTGCTGGTTCTCCTAGGCGTGATGTTCAGTTGCTATTTTACAAACTTCTAAACTTCTGTACTTTTCTTTTGCTAATGTTCTTTGTCTGGGTCTCACTCAAGTTTAGAACTAACCGTTGTCTCGGGTCTACAACTGTAGTATTTCTCAGTTTGGCTGTGCTGGCTTTGCTGGCAGTTGCACACAAGACTAACTTTTGCGGGTCTGGATCCTAGAGAAAATGCCAAGGAGCAAATGTGCAAGCTATGAACAGCCTTGTAGACTGCGCTGGTTTTGGGAGATGCTGTTGCAGGATCAGAGACAAGAGTTCTCATGCACCTGAATTTCCAACAGGCAGGCATCACATTTCTGTGTTAGACTACTTTCCCCAGCTCCACCACTGAGATGGTGAGTATACATTACAGGCGCACATGCACATTTTGTGGTGGTGATTCCTTAGAAGCATCCACAGAGACCTTTTCCTTCATCCCCTGGTTGCCTCTACAGAAGCCAAGAGCCTGGGCTCACTGGAACTATGCACTCAGCACTGGGGTTTAGAGGTACAGCTGCCTGCCTGCCCAGACAGTAGGTCTGTGGGATGGATCCCTCCATCGTAGGGCTTGCAGGATTTGGACCCTAGGCCAAAGCTAGGCAAACCTGTACACTCTTGGATAATTTTGCTCATTGGCAGCAGGGAGCTCCACATCAGCACACCCACACAGAAACCCTTGCAGGAGCGTCTTGCTCTTCCCATGTGCTTCCTTGTCTGTGTCTGTCTCCACCTGTTGCCTCTTGTCTGGTGTTTACACCATCAGCTCTTTGGGGCAGAAACCATGGTTTTGCTCTGGATTTGTCAGTGCCTTGCACAATGTGGCCCAGCTCCATAACCACAACTCCTATGTGCTATTGCTACACACATAAATAATAATAATTAATAATAATAGGCTAATTCCTCTGATTTTGATGTGACTACTCATGTGAGTAAAAGTGACTCACACACATGAGTGTTTGCAGGACGACTGCCAGGTCTTGAGCTTTTATTGTGAGTCTTCCAATATTTGGTGTTCTCTTTTGATCCCCAGCTCCTGGAATGACTTGTTTCTAGCACTTGCACTTACACAACAACTCTTGGAAATGTGGTCTAGTGCTGTCAAAAGCCTCAGAAGCCAGAGAACTTGCAAAAAAATAAATTTTTAATGGCTTTTGCGAAAATCCTGTGATTTGGCAGCTCAGGGGGGAGTGGAATCTGAGTCATGAATTTTGAGCAGTCAAGTTTAGCAATATGCATCAATTGACTTAAATGTTTAGGTCCCTGTAAAGACTAGATTTCTACTAACCAGGCCAAACTTATAGTGTAGAGACATGTTTTGTTGAAATAATGTTTAAAGTGCTGGTGTCTGCAAAATCTGTTTTTGTATATTTGCATATTGTTTGGAATTTGTCATTCTGTAGTTATTTATTCTTACCTGTTCACGGTAAGAAAGCAGGAAAAAAAGGCATGAAAATGGGATTATTAAGGTAAACAGGACTATGTGAGACTGTTATAATAATTGTGGCAAGTATTTATAAATTGCTGAAAATACAACCAGCAAACTTCTTCAATTTGGTATGCTGGAGAGACACTGCCAGGTTAAAACCCATGTGTTTCTGAAAGTAAATGTCCTAACTTCTCACAAAAGTAAAAGAGAGCAGGTCCCAAGTGATGAATTCTAGCTTATGAGGCATCCCTGAAGAATGAAGGGTTGGGAAGAATAGGGCCCTTTAATTAAAACTGCATCGTTACTTTTAATTGCATTTACTTACTATTTTCTCTTGTTCATGTTTTTGCATTTCTCTCATCTAGGGTGTTGAACACAGACTGAATGGTCTTCCTTATGTTTGGAAGTTTTCTTTTTGAAATGCTGTGGAGCTGGCCTAGTTAGGAGGAGCACTTGGGCAAGTGTTTTTGAGGTGGTCCTCTTTATCACCACAGATCTCTTCTGCCTATGCTCCCACCTACGTGTGGTGGGAGGCTCAGACAACGTATGAGCTGTGCCTTTGCCCGCTTTGAGTCTCCTTCCAGACCACAGCTCACTCAAAACTCATTCAGCCCACTGACGTTCACTATACGAGCCCCACAGTGCACAGCTCTTCAGCCAGAGAGAACAGGAGGTAATGACACCTTACACAGCCTGTTCTAGATAGAAAGAAAATAATTTAGCAAGTTGCAAATGATGCATACTTAACTATTTATGCAGCATCTTCCTGTCATCAACCCAAAGCAATTTTACTTCCGCGTTGAACAGTGGATGAAAATGTTCTATAGATTTAACCATTGCAGGAGCTCCTTTTAAGTGGTTCAGTGATCTCTCTCCAGCTAATTTAGTGTTGTAATAAGGCACCACCCTCACAAGTCCTTTGTGTTCTTGTGTCAATACTGCCCCCAAACCAAAAGTGCTGGCATCTGCATCTGTCAGAAAAGTGGGTCTGAAACACGGACTAAGAAAGGAGCAATATGGCCATCAGCAAGGCGATCTCAAAAGCCCTTTGCTAATTCTGAACATACCAAATTTCATTCAGATTTCCTCTAAAATGTGATTTACTTTCTCAACAACCCCATGATATGGTTTAACAGCACTGGAAAATTCAACAATAAACCTCAAACACAACCTGACTGAGATGTATCTGGCAAGCCAGAATCCTTCAGTACAGATTCAGTTTTGCTCTTGCCCATGGGGGTTCCTTGCCCACTGCTCAGGATTCAACTTGAACCAAAGCATGTCTCTTGTTGGGACTGAAAGTCCTTAACCAAAGACCTCTAAGGAAAATGTCTCTCAGTTTTGTTCTTTTCTGTTTCAAGCAGAGAACACGACAGTGGAAAAAATCCAAAAGGAATCTTGGATATTCCTTTCCTTTCCTTTCCTTTCCTTTCCTTTCCTTTCCTTTCCTTCCTTTCCTTTCTTCCTTTCCTTTCCTTTCTTCCTTTCTTTCCTTTCCTTTCCTTTCCTTTCCTTTCCTTTCCTTTCCTTTCCTTCCTTTCCTTT